>NW_001915088.1:5556-26356 GCF_000208925.1 Entamoeba histolytica HM-1:IMSS
TTGTTATGAATAATTTGCTTACCACGTTTAGATGTTTATACTTGAAAATGAAGTTTCAATCAAACAATTGAATTATTTCAGTCAATCCCCTTCTTCCATTTCTTTGTTCTTTTTATGTTTTAGTGCTGTTCCAATTGTTCTAGTAACACTACTGATGTTGTTGATAACTTTGGTATTAAACAAAATGTTAGCATTATCAAACATTCCAGATTTTAACGATACAACAATAAATTGTGATGCTTTAAAATGTTCTCTCAACATACCTCCAAAATTTTGTGTATTAGATACATCCAAAGCAGCATCAACTTCATCAAGAATATAAAGTGGTGATGGTTTGTACAATAAAATAGCAAGAATAAGTGACAGTGCTAATAATGACTTTTGTCCACCAGACAATTCTATTAATGACTCTTTCCACATATCTCCTAATCTGACTCGTGCTTCTATTCCATTGAAAATAGAACGTCCATCATAAGGAACTAATTTTGCAGATGCTCCTGGATGTAATGAGCTAAAAATCGATCCAAATTTAACATTGACAAATTCATATGCCTCTTGTATAGCATCTTTCATTTTTTCATCCAAGTCATTGATTACTTTAACAATTTTGTCTTTGTCTGTTTCAATAATATGTTTTCTAGTCATTAAGTCTTTATATTCATCTTCAACTTTTTGTTGGTGTAGCACAACTTGTTTATTTACACTTCTTTCAATTTCTATTTGTTCTTTACCTATTTCTGCTAACTCTTTTCTTGCTGAATTGATATTAAAGGTACTAAAATCAAAAATACCTCCTTTTTTATTAAACTGTTTTTTCTCCGTTTTAATCCAAGTTTTTCACTTATTAAAACAAATGTCTCATAATCTATCTAAAATAACAAGCTCCAGTTATTTATTTTTTGATGTTAGAAGTCATTTTTGTTATTTTAAAAAACCTTCTATCCACAAAACATAAATCCGCATATCCAACCTTTGTTTGTCGAACTATTACGATACTTTTTTCTTTTTCTCTTCTTCTTACTCACACGACTTAATTTTTATCTAACAAGAGCAAAAACAGACAGATTATAAATTAAAAAGAAATCAATAAGATTAACAAATATGAAGTCCTTGACGAACTTGCATAAGAAATAACATAAAGTTATGATGTAAATAAAATTGGTCTAATAACCTGTCAAGTTCTTTAATTTCGGGTTGACATGTTATTACACGAATAACTCCTCCTCCTATTTTCATTTCAATAACTCCACTTTTGTATTTTCTCATTTTTTCAAATATAATTCTAACTATTTCTTTTTCTCCCTCTTTCCTTGCTTCTACTTCAATTCCAAATTGTCCTAATAAACTATTGTTCTCTTGTAATTCTCTTTCTCCTTCTTCTATTCTTTCTCGTTTTCTTTCTCTTGCTTCTCCTATTTCTTTAGTTATTCGTTTCTTGTTAGCATTTTCTCACAAACTATATTCTCTAATTTCTTCTTCTATTCGTTTTTTCTCTTCTTCAATCTTTTCTTTAATCCCTCTCTCTACTTCTTTTCTCCTTTCTAATTCTTCTTTAATTTCTTCTCTCGTCCTTTCTTCTTCTACTTCCCTTTTTTTGTTTCTCCCTCCTTCCTTCTCTTGTTCTTTCTTTTCGATTCTTTTGATTATCCCTTCAATCTTTTTAATGTCTTCTTCCATCTCTCCTTGATATTCCTTTTCCCTTTTCTCCATCATTTCTAAATATTCATAATCATCTTTTTCCATTATTTCGTGTTTCTCACTTTCTTCCATCTTTTGTTTTTTTCTTTATTTTTTTCTTTATTTTCTTTATTATTTTTTTATTATTTTTCTTTTTTATTTCTTCATTTAAAACTGATTTGCTCACTTCTCTTCATAACCAAAACTTAAAGATGAGTTTGTCTTAATTGATTCTTTTCAATATGACCAAAACTTAACGTTGAAGTTAATCTTAATTGTTTGTTTTTATTTCTTAATCTTCATATCCCATTTGATATTCTTTGTAAATCTCTTCTATTGTTTTCCCTTCCATTTGTCCCTTCCTTCCCATAAGCTCTTGTCCTATATCCTTGATCTCATTGTATTTATGCACTTTCTCCATTGACTCCTCACTTGCTTTCTCATATCTTTCAATTTCTTTTTTCATCTCTTCTATCCCTTTCATTATCTCTATTATTTCTTTCCTTATTTCTTCTTCATTTCCTGTATAGTAGTAATACATCCCTTCTTTCTTCCCTTTCCTATTCTTCATTTTTATTCTTCTTCTCTCTATCTCTAACAAACTTTATTATCTTCTCTTCTACCATTTCTTCTAAACTGATTTTAACTATCTCCGCTTCTATCCCCGTCTTTTCTCTTATTTCTTTCTCTCCTTGTGGTTTGGCTTGTATCTCTTCTAATATTTCTACTACTTTCTCTTTCATTTCTCTCTTTTTAAGTTTTTCTCTTTATCATTTAAAACCTCAATAAAAACTAACTTAAAAGAATATAAAATAAGAAAATTCACTTCTTCGTACGTTCAGTAAGGTCTTTGATGAATTGTTGGTGATTGTCTGTTATCTTCATAATAAGTTCTTCATCCTGTGTTTTGATTGTGATATTTTCAGGTGTTGACCTTTTTGTAATTACTTTCTTTATATCATCGTACAATATCTCTTGTACCATAAATACTTCGTTTTCTGACTTTTCAAGAATGAGTAGTTCAATAGAAGTCAATACTACAAGAATATTTTTTGTTTCTTGATCTCCTTTTATTTCTAATAATGCTTGATATGTAGGATTTTCTTTCATAACATCATTAAAATAGTCAGTGTTATTTGTGTCTTTTTCATCATCATCATCTTCTTCAACAATTTCGAAAAGCTCCATTTTTTTGTCTTCTTTTTTTATTGGTGATGTTTCTTCTTTTTGATCAATTTTCTTTGGGAAATCTTTTGTTTGTTTTTGTTCATTAGGTTCTTCTTTTTTTTCTTCTTTAATTTTCTCTTCTTTTTGCTCTTTTTCTCTTTTGCTTTGTTCTTCTCTTTTGTTTTGTTCTTCTTTTTGTTTCTTTCTTTCCTCTTCACGTACTCTTTTTGCATCTTCCATTGCTTTTATTGAATTTTGTTCGTACTTCTTTGCTGCATCACTAACTGTTTGACTAATATATCCCCACCATGAAGAACTTTTTTCTTGTACAGTTTCCTTTGCTTTTTTTGCATTTTCTTCGACAACAGAAGCAATTTTTTCCATTTTTTTAATTTGAGGATTACAAACATAACAAAGAGCAATGTTATGTCTTTCTAATTTAGCCCCCTGGACTTTATTCATTGCGCACTCATGATAACCCTCAAACCCACTTTCCATGATGCAAACCTTTTCTACTCCTATTTTCAGGAAGGCTAATGCAGCAGAAACAATCATATCTTTTGTTGGAAGATGACCTTTATGTTGAGACCCAAATAGGACTATGATATGGTTTGGTTTAAAGTCTTTTGTGATATCTGTTATTGTCTCTGATGTTACTGGAAGAGTAATGTGCTGCGATCCTAATATACTACATCTTTCAAAATCTTCATCATCTCTGCAATCAACAAAATGAATGAGTTGATGTCTAGTAGTCATATCTTTAATAATATCAGTTGCAGTAACTTCAAAGACATTTGAGTTTTTTAATATTTTAGAATAAATACGTTGGAAATTATAAGAAAAAGAAACGCTACCACTAATATATCTGAACACTGTGAGAGGAGTATGACTTCTAACAAATGATGCTGTTGAACAAAGAAGATCAACTTCTGAGAGAGAAAGAGGTTTTTGAAGTTCTTGAAGAATATCTTCAGTTGAATCACCTAATGTATGTTCTTTTAACAAAAATAAAGCAGTTAGTATAAAAACAAAGAAACAAGGATCTTCTGATAACAACAAGTAATCCCACAATTTCCAAAGAGCATTTAAATCATTAAACAAGGAAATAAACAAGTTATATATAAATGGAGATGTTATGTTAGATATATTAATTCTTTTTGATTCTAGTTTTATTGCCAATGAAGGACAATGAAATAGTAACAATTGAAGGAAAATAGTATTTAAAGCAGTTTGTATTGATGGGTAATGTGTTAAGAAATACCTATGAAACCTTTCAAAAAATGCTATTGATAAGTTTGCTAATTGAATTTGTTCTTGAGAATTTTCTGTGGTTAACTCAAAAGAGTTAAGAGAATAAAGTGTTGAGATAACTCTATACAAATTTTCTAAATTTTTGGAAGTAGGAGCGATAGTATATCGTGTGATAATTGTATCAACAATAGGCCAAATTATTTCTCCTTTTACTTGGACAAGAGTTTTAATTTCTTCTACATGATGTTCAGAACTTTTTATTTCTTTGACTAGTCGTTTCGGTTGAAGAAATAATTTATAAATAGAACTTCTTAGAGAGGATGGAATTTGACTTCTACAAAGCGTTCTAATATCGTTAAGAGAATTTAACTGAACACATTTGCTTATTAATTTGATGTTAGCTTCTTCCATTATTCTACTTTTTATTTTTTAGTTTTATTATTTTAAAGTTCTTTTATTAGTTTTATTTTTAGAAAGACAGAGAAGTATGACTTACTATGGTTTGAACCTATTGATATTCTAACTTTTTAAAACAACAAAGTCTAATTTCAAATAACTAGTGACTCTCTTATTTTTTTGAAGATTGAAAACTTTGTTGATGATTATTAATTAACCTACAACGACAATACTATATACAGAAGAATAATAAATAAAAATTTACTAAAGATATTCTCAGCTTATTAAATATTAATTCTTTAAAAATAAATTCTTAGAAGTTTGAATTTGTTTTGGTAAATTAAATTTAAAACTAAGAATCTATGTAAAAGTATTATTTTTGTAATCTCATGTTTAATTTCATTTTTATTAACTTGACGTAAGAAATAAAAAGAAAGTATTTTTGTAAAAGACGTTTAGTTTAATTTTGATACACCCACCAATAAGTATTTGTTAAGAGACAAATTCATAAAACAACTGGGTTATGCCAACTTCCAATTAAACTATTTGACTTTAAAAAAATAGATGATATTAACTAAATGTTATGCATTAGCTCTTTTAGAAAAAATTAATAATAACCTCTAATTAGAAAGATTAATCAAATATTAGAAATTATCACTCAAACGCTCAATAATAATTTCAATTTATGAAAAAAACATATAAGTAACCTAAGCAATTAGCTAAATATTAATACAATTAGCTTCGATTGTTTCTGGCTTAGGGGAGACTAATCCCAATGAGTCTTCTTATAGCAGCTCTACAGAGTATGTTTGTATGTAATTGAATCAGTATTCCAATGACATCCTTCATGTTTTTAGTTATGTGGCTTTTAACTTATTTAACGTTGTTAGTCTCATTTTTTATTCCTTTATTTAATTTAATACTTTCTTTATTTACTTTTCAATTTATTGAAATTACTACTGGAATTATTTTGACATCTCTTAATTTCTCTATTTTATTCTTTGTTTCATTATGTCTATGTCTTTTCTTCATTTATTCTAAAGTAATATCGTTATTTGGGTATATTTCATTTTTTGGGTATTTCTTCCTTATTCTAATTTTCTTGTTAGAATCAATCATGATTTTATTTGTATTGATTCTGATTATTTCTTCCTTATTAAATTTAATTCTTTCTTTTATCATTGTCATCATATATTTTAGGTACTTTATTCTTTCTAGTGCTTTAACTTTTATTCATTCTTCATCATATTCTTTTAATTTCATGTTGCATTATATTCTGTACCATTTCCTTCCCTTGACTAAATCTTCTAATCTATTGATTTTCTTTAGGATTTCTTTTATTTCATCATTTTTATCTCTTATTATTTGATTTTGGAGATAGAGGTGCATATAAATTGAAATCTTCTTCATATCATCTTGCAGTTCATGCATTCTGCTTCCTGACATTATCCATTTATTATTAATTTCCATTATTAATCGGTCAGCTTCTTTTCTTTTCCAGTAGTAATTAATGTTTGAACATTTTTCTATTTTCATTTCTTTAATTTTATTGATGAGAGTGTTAAGGTATTCTTCATCAATTTCAGTAGAGTTATTCTTTAATATGATGTTTTATTATTGAATCACACTTTACTCTTCTATTATATCATTTACTTTCATTTTAATGTATTGTTTAGTGCTTTCTTTTATTTTATGTGATATTTTAATATATTTAATATATTCATTTTCATTATTTACATTGATGTTTATTGCTTTTATTATACTTTCTATTTGCTCCCATCTTAATTTCTTATATAATTTCTTATTTAACAAATTAATTTCAAAACAATACAACACTTCAATTAATATTCTATTTCTTCCTTCTGTTGTATTTCTTGTCTGACTATCATCTCTTGTTTTTTTATAATCATTGCTTTGCTTTTCTCTACGATTTCAACTACTGTCTTTTTCATAGGAGTAGTTTCGTTCATCTCCATCGTTCCTGATGATGTTTTCCTCAATACTGGTTGTGTGTTTATCACAAGTGTCATCGTTTTCTTCTTCTCCAGTTCCTTCTGTGAAATAAAATTTTGAATATCATCTTGTTGTTTTGATATTATTTGTTTTTGTGTTTCATTCTCTTTTTGTGTGTTATCTAATTCTTCTCTTGTTATTCCCACATTTTTTGAGTTTTAATTCCATTTTCTTGTTATTCAGTGTTTTGTTTTTATCTCGTATTAATTCCATTTCCTCATTATTCTTCTCCATTTTCCATTATTTCATTAGTATTGATATTGGTATTTCTTCTTTATCATTTACTTCTATGATTTTCCTTCATTTCTTTTGTTTTACCTTGTACTTCTATGTTTTCTTCTTCGATTTTTTGTTTTTCTTCAGTTCATTGTAATTCGTTTAAATCATTTTATTTTGTATTTCCATTTCTGTCATTTCTCTTTTTCTTTCTTAACTATTTCTTTTGCTTTTTCTATCATTTCTTCTCAAATGGTTTGTTCTTCTTCATTTCTTCTTGATTATTTTCTTCTTTGTTTTGTATTTCTTCTTGTGTTTCTCTCTTATTTCTATGTTATTTATTCTTCTTACACTTCTTCATCTTTAATTTCTTTGTTTTGATTGTTATTTTTAATGCATTCTTCATTTGTTAAAAAAAATTTTTTTAAACTATTATTTATATATTAAAATTAATAATTAAGAATGCTTACAATCAAATTAAGGGATAAAAAAGGTGATTCTTATACATCAGTATATCCTGAAACACTAATTTCAGAACTCAAACAAAAGTCTTACCCATTACAATGGTCTCGAGGAGATGATATTATTGTTTGTTTTTTTGAATAGTAGTTAGACAGTAATTTATTTTAATGTAGTTTTTATTTATGGGAAATGAATTAAGTGATGATCTAACTATCCAACAATGTAAAATTACTGAAGGGGCATGTATTGTTGTAGATTTTTTTAAAAATACAGATGGACATAATCGACAACGACCAGCACCAAGGACATTTAATTATCAATACCAAAGGGCAGAGCATATGCAAAGAACTTCAGAAGAATGTATGGAGTTGACTATGGAATGTATTACACCAGCTACATTATTTATGTTTTTTGGGTTAATTCTCATTGGATTAATTTTATGTAGGTTATGTTTCCCGTTATTATTTAATAGAGGGTCTAACATAATTATTACATTGTTGTTGATAATTTACATTATTTCATTATTCAAATTCTTTATTATAAGAAGGTAATAAATTAATTGAATAATTATAATATATGTTAAGGTTTATAATGGGATTTGCCCAAACTGAGAAGTAAATGCTGACACTGTTGTTTTAAGCTCATTCCATTTTTTTGTTTTTACATCCACCTCATTCCTTAGCTTATCGAGTTCTTCGAGTTTAGATATAACTTCATGAAGTCGTGAACATCTATCAGTTTGAACTCCTTCAAAAAAATTTTGAACTGTTTCAACAAAGTCTATTTTATTTAATAATAATAATCACTTATCAATAAAAAGAAAATAATATAATCAAACTTTGAATACAGTCTTGAATTTGTTCTTGAAGGCTTTCGAATTCTTGTTGTTCACTTTTCACATACAAATGACTCTCTTCTTCCATGGAGGACATTTACTTATATAAAAAAGTTTTTTAACATAACAACTCAAATATATCATATCCAGTGCGGATGAAAAATTGAAGAAAAAGAAAATTGAATCATATCATTTTAAGATTAATTAAGTTCAATACAATCAAAAGACTTAATAGTTTTGAAATAGAAAATTTACAATAGGAAAAGAAAAAAATAAATAAATTAAAGTAAAAACTATATTAATATAGAAAAAAACTAAATGAAACCTAAAAATTGAAGAAAACAACGAAAATATCGAGGGTTTCTTCAACTGAAAAAAAAGAGCACAGATCGAGGAAGGCTGAATGAAACACAATCAAGCAGTATCAAATATTCACTTCTGTAAAGATTGGAGAAGCAAAGTTCATACCTGGTTCAAACAACCATTCAGAAAAATTAGAAGACACCAAACCAGAGTTGAGAAGGCTAAAGCTGTTTTCCCAGCCACTATTAAATCCCTCAAACCATCAGTTCACTGCATGAATCAAAGATTTAATTATAAATTGAGACTTGGACGTGGATTCACTTTGAAGGAACTTAGAGCCGCTAAAATCGATAAAAACCTTGCTAGAACTATTGGAATTGCTGTTGATCCAAGAAGAAAAGAATCATCAAAAGAATGCTTAAATAGAAATGCTCAAAGATTAACTGAATACATGAATAGACTTGTTGTTCTTCCAAAAGTTCATGCTGCTACAGCTAAAAGATTAGTCCTTAATAAGAAGAATGCTGAAGCTAAAACTAAAAAGGCTGCTGAAATTAAAAAGTTCATTGCTGAACATAACAAGACCATTAAAGAACTTAAGATTAAAGTTGCTGCTGCTAAGAAAGATTATGCTAAAACCAAAGACGCTGCTAAAGCTAAAGAACTTAAGGCTTGCCTTAAGGGACTTAAGAAAGCCCAAGTTGCTTTTGCTGCACAAGTTGCTAAAGAACAAAAGAAGACTAAACAATTCAATAAACTTCCAGTCCAACAAAAAGAAGCTAAACAAGTCCTTGATGCTAACAAGGTTATCAGATTAACTGCTCCATGTACCCTTGAGACTAAGACCCTTACAAAGGGAATGAAGGCATTTGATGCTGTTGCTCATCTTAGAAAAGCTAAGAATGTAGCTAAAGCTGTTTCTGGAATTGTCAAAGGACAAAAGAAAGCTAATAACGCTCCTTCAAAGAAACAATAATTGCAATGAATGCTTTGGTAACAATTAATTTTTTTTTACTATTTAATGTTACTTTATTTTACTAATTAATAAGAAGAAATTTGAAGAAATTTTTATTTTTTGAGTAATAAGTAATATAACTTATTATTAAATAGAATATATATTAAAAAAGTATAATAAAAATATTATTAAATATAATATTTATTAAAATTAGTAAATAAAAAGGGTTTAAAACTTTTAAAACTATATTATTTGCAGCACAACAAGATAATATCGGTTTTCGATAAAGTCTTGTGGTGGAAGATTATGAAATAGAACATAATTTAACAGTGCAGCTAGAAGTTAGGAGTTCCATAGTACGCGAGGTTTTCACCGGACGTCTCCAATTCTCCAATATTTAATATTGAATAATTAAATTTAAAAGAAATAATTATTATTATTTAATTTTACAATTGGTTTTAAATGTTTAAAAATATTTTTTTTTGATAGAAATATTTCTGTAGTAAATGAAAGAAACAAAATTTTATTAAAACTAAAAAGATGTTAGTTTAAAAACTTAGAACTTTTATGTTTCTACTTTAACAATGAATTTAGAATTAGTAACTTCTTTATTACCTAATCAACAACAAACTGGTTTTTCTGTTTGTCCACGGTGTGGCAAAGATAAAAGTAATTTTTTGTTGTTAAAAAAAAGAACAAAATGTGCTTGTTGTCATCGTTTTCTTTGTAGTGAATGTCTTTATTCTGTAGAAAGTACTACTAAGAAAGAAATTCGATTATGTTTTGCGTGTTATTATCCATACCAAACAAATAAAGGAAAAATATCACAATTAAAACCACATATTCCTTGTTTACCAAAGATAGTTCAACCATTTTTAAGTGATGAACCAATGACAAGACAAGTTGCCTTTAAAGAGTTTTCAAAATTATGGAACAACAATGGTGTTGATTATGAATTTATTGTTAAGAGTGGGTTAATACCATATATGATTAAACCATTACAAGATTTAAATTCATCATTACTTCTATCAGAAATTATAAAGGAGGGATTAAAAAGAAATATTGAACTAAAAACGTTTTTTGATAAAGATGGATTTAGTTATTTATTTAAAGCAATTAATTATCTTGATTCAATAGAATTTTTAAGTAATGCAACATTTATTATAAGTGAAATTATGATGAGTTGTTTAAAAAATTATTTATTTAAACCACATGAAACAATTAAAGAAATGAAAGACGCTTTAAAGATGGTTAAAAATGAATATGAAGAAAATTATTGTGTATTTTGGTGTGAACGTGAAAATACACTTGGAAAATATGTTAGTATGTTACAACATGATTTTATTAATGAGACAAATCTACTTGGAATTTGTAAATTATATCAAAAAGGTAATGAAGATGAAAAAGAAGTTCTTTTACTTTCATTTTCAATATTTAAACAAACATTTAAAACAAGATCATTTGATGTTACTAAAGATTGTCTTCAAGAAGTGATGAAATGTTTTGATTGTATTAGTTGTATGATTGTATTACCATTATTATTAGAAATGATAACAACTCAATCATTAATGGAGATTGCTATTAATTTAAGTCTTATTGAAAAGATTACTAATGTACTCAAATTTGTTCAAACAGAAGAATTTGCAGATATTGTTGATGTAGTATTAGCACGAATAAGTGACAACGATAAATTTTATAATCACTTATTGAGTAATTTAGATTTATTTTCTGAACTTCTTAAATGTGAAAAAGGTAATGAAACTGTTTCAGTTAAATTAATTGAATCAATACTGACTTATAAAGGGGTAGATGGTAAAACAACAACTGAATTAATATTAACAGAGCATATTGATTTAGTAGAGCTAATGCTTAATTCTGGGAGTAGGGAAAAAAGAGATCAAGGTGTTATTGTTTTAGATTATTTAATTCAAATACATGGAACTGAAGCATTTGAAATTTTAGAAGCACGTGGTATTTTGAATACAATATTAGAATTATGTAGATTAAATAATTGTCAAGAGTTATTATTATATATAGCATTGACTCATATTTATTTTCATTCAGAAATTAAAGAATTATTTGTTCAATTTTTAATAGACAATGACTTTATTTGTTTTTTATGTATTGCTATTGAAAATAAACAAAATATTCATCAGTCTCTTCCTTTTTTCGTTCAATTAGCAAGTAATAAAAGAATTCAACAAGATATTTTTGAAAGGCATTGTGGTAATTTCAACAGATTAATGGTATTATTTAATGAAGATAATTTATCTGATTTCCTTACATTCCAATTATTAACAGCACTAACAAATAATTCACGTTACGCTATTATTCTTATTAGAAATATTCTAAATCAAGAAGGATTGTTATCTCAAATAATGCAATTTCATCATGCAAAAGTACCATTAGAATATGTATTTCCATTTATTAAAAATCTCTTCCAAACTCATTGCAAAGATCAAGTATTTCTCAGTTGTGCATTGTCATCTTTTATTTCATTTATTAAATATTTCCCAACTATTAATGAATCAGCTCTAGTACCATTTATTGAATTATGTGGAGCAATATGTAATCACTCTAGATATCTTAGAGATCGTTTTGTTTCAACTGCTTATGGAAGTGAAACTTTGTTTCAGACAATAATGAAAATGTTAGCTTCGAATAATTTTAATATCAAAGTAGCAGTAATGAAACTTGCTATTTCATTTATTGAAAATGGTCATGATTATTCTGTATTAATTAAATCAAATCCAAGTTTATTTATTGAATTATTTAAAGGAATTGAAAATCTTCCTGACCAACAATTTACAGCCATTTCATTTGATTTTGTTAGGACTTGTCTTCTTCATAAACGAGAAATAGAATCCTTTAAGAGATCTCGTATTTTTGTAATACTACTAATGGTTTTTAATCCTAATTCTTTACCAACTATATCCAATGAATTACTTAAAAGTTCACTTGAACTTCTTATAACAATTTTTGAAATTGGTATTAGTTCTATTGATTACAGTGGAATTGTTCCTCGATTATTTTATTATCTTGGAAATGTTCGATTTAATGGGATAACAAATACAACAATATTATATTTAATTAGAACATTAATTTTTTTAAATAGTCCATTAATAAAAGCAGTAGATAAGACTAATGTTATTTCAGTTTTATGTAATTTAATTGATGACAAAGATTGTAGTGATTATGCCACTGAATTAATGAAGGTTTTGATGAAAGAAAAAGAATTATTTATTGAGTCGTTAAATGTTGAAATCTTTCAACAATTATTACAAAAGTCTTTTATCAATGAATTAGTCTATTCATTGGTTATAGATCAGATAAACACTAATGAAACAATTAAACCTACATTATTAAAACTGTTATCAAATACTATCATTGAAGACATACTTTTCTTAACAGAAACAAAGAATATACCAAAAGTATTACAACTTGTAAATTGGATTCCATTGTTATCTACAATAAACTTAACACAATTCATTAAGAGTTGTATTCATTATTTGCCAAATCTTAATACAAAAGACATTAATAACTTTATTAGTTTCCTTCAAAAATTAAAGCCACAAGAATTAGAATCACTCACATTAAATGTTTCATTCAATACATTTTTATTACAAATATTACAATACTCAGATGATTGTATATTACAATACTTTGAATTAATTAAACAATCAGCTCAATGTATTGACTTTATTTATTCATTAATTCCTTCTTTTGAAGGTATTATTCAATTTATTCTTCAAAAATGTTCATATTTTGAAGTAATTATTCCATTTCTCTTATTTGCTGATTGTAGATTAATTGTTACATCAAATACTTTTCTTCTTAATATTCTTTTTGAACATATTAAAGATAATACAAGTTGTTGTGTTATTTTAAATCATTTGTTAATTGATCAAACGTTCATTCCGATGATGATATTATCTGTTGATATTCGTTCATTAATTAATTCAAAAGACAAAACAGTACAAGAGGAAATATTGAATATATTGTTTGAAGGAAGTAAACATGATGGTATGTATTTGACAATTGATTTTATTGAAGATATGAGAATTTTCATTAATTCAGATATATCACTATATCGTATTTATCTTCACATTCTTCAGCATCATCTTCAGCATCAAAATATTACATTAATTTTAACAAAAGAAGTTATTATAAATATTCTAGAAAGGGGATTAAAAGAAAGGGATGATGAAATAATGAATTCTATTGTTAGTCTTTGTCAAAACCAACAAATATCTGATTATTTAGGAATAAACGAAGCAAGAGAAATTATCTCCTTAATATCGAAAAAAAGAACAGAAAATTTGTCTGAGAATTATTTATCTTCACTTTTAACACTCTTTTCAATTATATCAAACAAATTGTCAAATCAAGAGATTATTGATTTAATTCATAAATATAATAAAAATACAGTTATTTTATTAAAATCAAAATCAGCATTTATTTTACAACCACTACTATCAATTATTCTTATGACTCCAGAAGGTTTGTTGATTATTTTTAAAATTGCATCATTATTTAAAAGATAATTCAAAAAATATCTAATAGTATTAGAGTTTATTTCACAAACAAAGAAACAGTACATTGAAAATATTGTAGAAGTATGTAAAGAAAATCCAACAAATAACATACTACGCATAAATGTAGTTAAATACCTTTCTTTACTTATAAATTCTGATGATAAAGTAGATGTTATAAAAGAAGTGAAACAGACAATTGGGTTTAACCATTTAATAACTATAGAAACGAAAGAACAGATAGAAAGAATTGTACAAAAGATAGACCAAAACTAATTAAAACAAATCCTAATATATGACATTTTCTAATTTTTACTATTTTTCAACTTTATTGTTATTTCCAAAAAAATACGTCAGTTCCTTTTTTAAAATAAAATCATCTTATACCAAAAATAAACAAGCTAATTTAGAACATATCATACTCTTCTAATTGATAGATTAATCACCATATACTTCATTTTCGTAACAATATAATTCTTAAAAAACTACAATTTCTTTTTTTGCATGATTTCTTTGATATATAAAAACACAGTATAAGTAATTATTTAATTATCATTCCATACCTTCAATAGCTATGGGAAACAATCACGGTAAAACCCCATCAAATAAAGACACAAAAAATGAGATTAGTTCCAAAACTATTAACAATAGAGAGTGTAGCTCAATGCTGCCAAAATGTAAAAAGTCTTGTAAATTATCAAAAGACCAGAAATATCTAGAAAGAGATAAAGCCCAAAAATATCTTGAAGATTATAACATATTAATGAAAAGGATAAATAATTTTAATAATGATTTTGAAAATAAAACTTTTGAAGAAATAGAAAAAGAAGTACAAATTATTGACTCGAATGCTATTCGATTAGCAAATACTTTTATTCATGCACATGCAGTAAAAGATGTTTTTAATAATATTGATTATGAAAAAACTCAAGAAAATGTTCGAGACATACATATTGCTTGTACATCTACAGAATGTAATTGTATCATTCATGATAATCATGAAAGAATTGAAAGTCTTAGATTGAAGAAGATGAAAGAAAGACAAATAGAATTAAAAAATAATTATATGAAACATATAGATTGTTTTGGAGAATTGTATTCCAACAAAGCTTCTCAAACATTATTGGATCAATGTTTTTATAAAGTTGTTGAAGCTATTAAATCCTATTTAAATTTTGTTTATCCAAATGGTGGTTATGAAAAAGAACAAGAACATATATTGATGGAATTTCATCAACAATATCCTAATTACACAATATATTCTATAAGTTAATCTCTACTAAGAAATGAGATAATTGTCATCAAGTCTTATTTGTTTTTAATAATTTTTAGTTTATTTTATAAAACAATAAAAATAATGATTAATGTTATTTAGAGTTACACAGAACCTGGACTAGTTCTTAATAAGAGTCATCAAGTAAATAGACATCTGTTTTTATAGGTGGTACTTCTTGGGTATTTTTCTTGTCCCAAAAAAGATATTGTTTTAGTGCTACATTATATTCTTTAAGAGCGGCGTCAACATAATTTTTCTTACGTGGTGGAATAATACCATTTTCATTTTGAGTGTTGTCATGTAAGTCTTTGATTTTCATTTCTAAATTTAAGATGAAAGTACTAAACAAAAGGGTGAATAGTTGTTAATCTAAAGATTAAGAAAATAAAAAACAAACCGATCAAATTCTTTTAGATCAATATTAAGGTCATGTAATATTTTAGAATTGATTTTAGACTCTTCTTTTGAGAATTTGTCCCAGTTCAGATGAGATCTTCTATTTACAGTACCTCTATAGAGTAATAAATGAACAAATCCTTTTCTAACATCTGAAGACCAATGAAGGAAAAGGAGATTAAACCAATTATTGAGTAATATTTTTAAAATGATCGTACGTGCAGACATACAACATATATTCATTAAATAAAATAATAAGTTTAATACAGATAATATTACTGAACAATTATCAGAATTAATTAATCCCTCTAATAATATCATTAATTCTTCAGCAGAAATAGTACAATCAGCAGGATGTTCTGAGTCAATACCAAGAAATTTATCATCAGTTTGTGGTTTCATTATATCATCTGAAGAATCATCTGAATCAAGTGGGTGTAGAAGGGCATATGCAACACTACTTGGTATTTCATTATGCTGGGCAAATCCTTCATGTAATTTTGCTATTAATGACAAAATATCAAGAACTTGACCAAAGTCAAATATATTAACATTTTTTAATAAAAGACCAGAAATTGCAGATAAGTAATAAGGAGAAAGGAATGCTAAATGTTTTAATGTTTTCTTATGAGCAGCTAAATTGTGTCTTCTTTTTGGAGGAAAGAATTCTGATAAATACACATTAGTTATTTCTACAAACCCAGGAACTGCAGCCCATGTAATTGGATAAGTGAGAAATGAGAAGTATAAAGAATCAACAAGATGTGAATAGAATGAAAGAAAAATATCATTTCCTGGGTGATAAAGTTCGAGCCAAGTATCTCCACATTGGTCAAATAAACTTTCTTGTTCATCAATAGATAATTCTTTAATATAATTATGAAATGATCTCCAAGAGAATAATCGAGGAAAGTGCTTTTCTGCAGTTTCAAGTTCTTCATTACTTACAGATAAGAATACGTTATTTGAATCAGGAAAATAACTAATATGGTCAAGAAATAATTCTTGAAAATTAGGTAATTGGAAAAATAACATTACTAATGCACAAGGTGCAAAACGTAAGAAATGAGCAGAAAGACCACTTTGAATGAAATAAGAATCTTCAGGAAGTGATGTAGGTTCATTAGGAACAACTTTGTCTTTATCTTTTCTGATTTTCTTTTTCTTGTCTTTTTCTTTTTCTTTTATTAACTTTTTTACTTCTTTTTTTTTGTCAACGAGTCCAAATAAAATTTTTGTCATAATTG
Source organism: Entamoeba histolytica HM-1:IMSS (assembly GCF_000208925.1). Lineage (NCBI taxonomy): Eukaryota > Evosea > Mastigamoebida > Endamoebidae > Entamoeba > Entamoeba histolytica. Next base: position 22,283 of record NW_001915088.1, read on the forward strand.
GAACTGATTCAATTCCCTCTTGTGCATGAAAAGGAAATGGTTTTGGTTTGTCTTGAGTATTAAACGCAGATGCACTATCCATAGCATCTTCTTCTGGAAGTTCTGTAGTAAGTTGCATAGGATCATCTGTCATTTCAACTCTAAATGACGCCATTAATAAGTCTTCGTAACTTTCATAAATATCGGAAATATGAAAATAAGTTGCATATAACATTTTACGGTAATTTTCAGCCAAACAATTAATTTCTGAACTTGCAGCAATATCAACTATAACAGTGTGATGTGGTTGAAATTCCGTTCTATTCATTATATTTAATATAATTTTATACATTGATTCCGCTATTTCATGTGCACTTAATACTTTAATAACTTCTAACGATGTATCCCAAATTTTAATTAATGCAGTTCCTAACACAACTTGATTCTCACCAAACTCAGGCTTTATTGGTTTTTTTAAAACTAATGAAACTAATCTTAGGGAGTTATCAAATTTGATTAATAACTTTCTTTTTGTAAAGTTATCACGTTTCTTCCAATTCTTTAATTTTTCTCCTATTGAACTAATTTTACAACTAATTTTATTACAATAATGACCAAGCTGTTTATAAGTATCTACATTAGGAACATGAAACTTTCTCGGACAATCATAAAACGAAACGAAATTCTCCATCACTTTTTCTACAAAAAATGAAAAATTTAAGTTTTTTTTTTCATTTTCTTTTTAAAACTTCTTTTCATCATTTTCTTTTTATTAATTGTTGCTTTTATCTTACTGTCGATTAAAACATAAAGTACCTCTTACTAATAATAGGAAACTATAAATTTTATAGGTTTATTATAAATTATTGTTTTATCTTATGACACAAAAATCTAACATCAATCAAATTAACAGTTTTCTAAAATAACACAAAATTCTAAATTTCTACTATTCTTGTAAAATTGACAATACACTATTTCATTTGTCAGTTTATTATTTCAATTCAACAAGATAGTTTATAATTTTACTATAATTTTAATATGACTCATTTTTTAGAACTTAAAACTTGTTTCCATTTTTGGAAACTTAAAAAATATTTTTTCTTTAAAATGTTTTTGTTAAACATGTAAAACATAAATTTAGTTTTGTCATTCAATTGTTCTATTAAATTTAAAAAAAAAATAATATTAAATAAAAAGAAAAAAGAAAGTGTTTGTTTTGTAAAATATGTGATTCAAACTTTTATTATTTAAATCATGATGTCAAATCAACCATGTGTCATTCAACCCTCTCCTATACCTTCAAAGAAAAGAGTAAGCTTTGCAAAAAAACTTGAAGGAATTGCAGAGACTTGTATCAGAGAATTATCTCCACATTCTCCTAGAAGTACAAGACCTGGGTTTTTGTCTTCAAGAACTTCTTTTACTCCAAAGAAGCCAAGAACAGGTTTTGTTTGTAGTACAAGTGTATTTGGACAAACAATGGAAAACATGATAATAGAGTCATACCAACCTGAACAATTAATAAAAGAATTTAAAAACCATTCGTACCAACTTATTTCTAACTTAGATTATATTTTTGTAAAACAAAGAAGAGTTGCTTTATTCCATTTAGAGCCGGAAAAAAGAAGAATTCTTCAAAAATTATGTAGTGATATTCTCAAAAACAAAATTACTAAAGAACAATTATTAACCCTCACTTTTTCAGATGAAAATATTCATGACGAGAATTGTAAAGCTTTTCTTGATGATATAATTCAAAACCAATCTACTCTTTTTCAATTAGAAGGAGATCCTTTATTTGACTCAGATGGGAGTATTGTCGAATGTTCTTCTGAAGAATTATGGTCATTAGCCTTAGATCCTTTTTTACCTGACTACCTAACTTCAATCTTTGTTTATGTAGCACCTTTATTTACAACCCTTGAATTCATTGTTGATCATTTACAAATAGAACAGATGTACTGTGATAATAATCCAAGACTTGATGAAGAACGATTTAAGAAATTACAAAAAATAAGAGATATTGCATTGTCAGCCCCACGGTGTTATACAAAAATACCAGCTAAAATTCAAAAACAAATGACAGAAATATTTACAACAAATAACACACCAAGGGTTCTTGTTAATGAAATTAGGGGAGCTCTTAGACTACCTTCACTCCCAGAAAAAATGAGTGCCCTTGAAGAATTTGCAACTGTAAGATCAAATAGTCTTTATTCTTCAAGAAGGTCTTACAAATTAAGAAGGGGAATGGCTACAAGTCTTAGACTAAGTGAGACTGGACCTCACCCTAAACAAGACGAGGAAGAAGAGAAAGGTACTCCATCTATTCAAATAACTCAACAATATGAAGATATGTTCTTTTTATTTAAAGAAAAGTCTAGTGTTATTGCACGACAATTAGCTTTATTTGATCAAAAACTCATTAAAAGAGTTGAAAAATATGATTTAGCAAAAGAACAAGTTGATAAGTGTAAAAGTGTTCAACAATATATTGATAATCTTCAGAGAATTGAAGAATTTTTCCTTGATATTACAAAAGATAAAAAGTCATTAGAGAAAGTTATTAAATTAGGATGTTGTTGTTCTGATATTAACGAAATGAATATGGCTCATTTGATTTTTTCTGTTCTTGTTAGAAGGTCTATTGATCTTAGTGAACAATTTAAGTCTTTAAGAAAAGAAAGAAAAGAAGAATATAATAAACTTTATTCTCTCTTTTCTATCGACAAAAATAATGCTATTTACCGAAATCGTTTAAAAATTATACCTCCAACAGAAGCAAGAATTATTGTTTTTTCTTTGTGGATGAAAGATATGATTAGTCTTCAAGAAATTAATGTTCATTTGGGAGACCATTTAAACATTAATAGACTAAGGTTATCTGCAATGAAAATAAATGAATTTATTATTTGTCAAAATGAGGCTTTTATGTACGAAGAAAATGAAGAGATTCAGAATTATTTTATGTCTCTATAAGGAACAAACTAATCTTCTTTCATTACAATGAATGTATAAACTTCTATTCTGTTAAAAAATAAGTAGAATTTAAAAGGTATTCTAAAGAACTTTGATTTATCTCTTTATCATTGCCAATACATCAACTAACACAATTGTGTTAAAATTCCTTCAACTAGAAAATTTATGGTTTTTGTTTATATATAACTTATGATAAAATAAGATGGTATATCCAAGATTTTTAAAACAAAATTTGAATATTTTTATATTAACAAAAATTCTTTCACACAACTCATTTGGTTCTCTGATTTTATATTCATTTTGACTTTTTGAACAAAAACTCTATTAGAAAAATAGTGAATGATAAAGAGAAAAACTTAAAAAGAGAGAAATGAAAGAGAAAGTAGTAGAAATATTAGAAGAGATACAAGCCAAACCACAAGGAGAGAAAGAAATAAGAGAAAAGACGGGGATAGAAGCGGAGATAGTTAAAATCAGTTTAGAAGAAATGGTAGAAGAGAAGATAATAAAGTTTGTTAGAGATAGAGAGAAGAAGAATAAAAATGAAGAATAGGAAAGGGAAGAAAGAAGGGATGTATTACTACTATACAGGAAATGAAGAAGAAATAAGGAAAGAAATAATAGAGATAATGAAAGGGATAGAAGAGATGAAAAAAGAAATTGAAAGATATGAGAAAGCAAGTGAGGAGTCAATGGAGAAAGTGCATAAATACAATGAGATCAAGGATATAGGACAAGAGCTTATGGGAAGGAAGGGACAAATGGAAGGGAAAACAATAGAAGAGATTTACAAAGAATATCAAATGGGATATGAAGATTAAGAAATAAAAACAAACAATTAAGATTAACTTCAACGTTAAGTTTTGGTCATATTGAAAAGAATCAATTAAGACAAACTCATCTTTAAGTTTTGGTTATGAAGAGAAGTGAGCAAATCAGTTTTAAATGAAGAAATAAAAAAGAAAAATAATAAAAAAATAATAAAGAAAATAAAGAAAAAAATAAAGAAAAAAACAAAAGATGGAAGAAAGTGAGAAACACGAAATAATGGAAAAAGATGATTATGAATATTTAGAAATGATGGAGAAAAGGGAAAAGGAATATCAAGGAGAGATG
>NW_001915087.1:0-14254 GCF_000208925.1 Entamoeba histolytica HM-1:IMSS
CATATCATTTTCATTTATATTTTATCACTTATTATATGTTATAATAACATAACACATATGATTGAATATATAATAAACATCATGTTGAAGTTATACACATAAATAATAAACATAAAAAATAATAAAATATTTTTCATCAATAAAATATTATTAATCATTTTACATCATTATATTAGACACTTTTTTATTGAATATTTCTAATTTTTACATTAAAAATACACTTTTTATTTCCTCTTTCTTTTCTTCTCTTATTATTTCTTTTGTTTTATTACTCTTTATCCTCTTCTACTTTCTTTTTATTCTTTTTATATTATTTGTTTTTCATTGTTGTTTATATTTCTTTCTTCTATTATTTATCAATTTTATATTCATTTATTCTTTTTATTTCTTTTTTATTAGTTCTTGAGTATTGTATATTTCTTTATTATTTCATTTGTGTATTATCAAAATATATGTTTTATTGATTTTATGTTGATCAAAATATTAAATATAATCAATATTTTAAATGTTAATTATTCATTATTTATTCTGAAATGTTGTGTATATTTATTATATTAAATGAATATGATGAATGAATATCAATATTATTGTTATTTGATTTTAAAAAATAATAAATGAATATGAAATAATGAAATAAAATAATGAAGATAATGAAATGATAATGAAATAGAATAATCTAATATTGAACAAATTAAATAAAGAATATATTGAATATATCATTAATGTTACTTTATTATTTGTTATTTCAATTATTAAATATTAATAAATTATTATTCATGAATATTTAATTGATTGATATTTTACAATTTCATTTTCATTTTATTTAATAAATGAAATATAAATAATAAATGAATGAATAATAATGTAATATATGAAATAATAAAAAGAAAAGAAAGATAAATAATAAAGAAATATGATGTATTTAATATATAATATAATTTATTATCAAATATAATAATATCAAATGATGAATTATTTTTATTTCAAAATATTTTGCATCAATAAAAATGTTGCTAAATATTTTGCATCATTAAATTTTGCATCATTAAATTTTGCACTTTTTTTATTTGTTTCAATAAAATTTGCATCCTTTATTTTTTTCATTCTTTTCTTCTTTTATCATCTCTTTTGTTTTATTACACTTTATCTTCTTTCTTTTTATATTCTCTCCTTTCTACTTTTATTCTTTCTTCATCATATTCTACTTCTTATTTTCTTTTTATTCTTTTATATCATTCATTCTCTTCTGTTTCAATTATTTGCTTTTTTTCGTTGCCAATCAGAAGATGGAAGAAATAAACAGTGATGAAAGTAGTAATAGAAGATATATTACTAGAATAAACACGGAAGTAATCAATATCTTCAGATATTCAGCATCATTTGTAAATTGGAAAATAACTTAGATAAAATGGAAAAGGAGATAAGAAAATAAATAAGAAAGGCAAAATACAATGGTGAAACTCCAAAGATCGGTTGTATGTCCCTCTAGAAGAAATGGGTGAAGGATTAATAAATATAAGGGACGAATATGTTAATGAAATAATTAGAACAGTGATGTACTACTGTACCAGAGTGAAATAGGAAATAACATATTAGAGAGATGGTACAGTAAGAAGGGAATATGGAATATAATTAAAAAACAATAATTCATAAAATAAATGAAACAAAAATAGAAGAAATAATAAATGAAGGGATAGAAAAGAAAAAAGAAAAAGAAGTAGTAGTGGAAATAAAAAAATTATTGACCAACCAATACATCAAAAAATTGAAGTGTCATCAAATAAGTGACACTTTAGAAGATGGTTTGAGTCAAAAGGAGTAGATAAAACTGTTATAGTTAAAGCATGGAAGTCTATCAATATTAAGAAAAATCTAATGAACAAAAATAAGAAAACTTAACAAAAAATAACTCAAATAGAACATATTTCTCCCAAAAAATCAGTGTGGAAATTTTTAAAATGAGGTTGTTCATTTTCAAAACTGATACATTGAATATAATCTACTTGATTTATCTGGAGGTGAGGGACAACTGGCTGAATTTTAAGTAAATGAAGATGACTTGGCAATACAAAAGAATCTATCTCCTTTCCATTTTCATAAGCAAAGCATTTTAAATTAGAGAAATGACTGAAATCCATATTAAGATTTTCTTTTATTCCATATAAATAAAGTTTCTGTAAAGTTGTAGGAATGACTACGTTTACTAACGTACCTCTTACATACAATGAAATTAATTTTAAAGGCATTAAGTCAATACATTCTGTAACTTCGTTTTCTATAAATAGATCTAACGACTGAAGAGATTGAGGAAAGTTCATTGGAAAAAGGAAATCACAAGAATGAATTTTAATAGATGATAAGTGAGAAGGTAGAAAAGTACTTGGAATGGATTTACGAGATTTACATGAAATAAGAGAAAGGTCTAATAAAGAGTCTGGGAGTTGAGTAAAGATAATTGAACATTCAACAAGAATCATTTTTGTAAGTGAAGTCATTTTTACAAAGTCATTATAAAGGATTGAACTAAATAATTCAATTTCTTTGATTTGAAGAAGTGGTTCTTCTATTATACATTGTGAATGAGTTAGTTTAATCGAGGTAAGGCAAGAAGAAAATGAAAGAGTGATTGGGTTTTGAGTATTAACAAGACTAAATGAAGATAATATTGGACAATTAATTACAGGATTTTCGGAAGGGGAATTTAGTTCCAAATAAGTTAATGATGTAGGAAGTGTAATTGGTACTGAGTTTGTTTGAAGTGAAAGTGAACACAATTGGTTATAACTTGAAAAATCAATCCCACTAACAATATTCTCAGAATCATCATTTATATCATAATTTGAACTTATTGACCCTTGTCCATGAATGATTAATTTAGAAGGATAATATAATTGATTAAATAAACAATGATTTGATTCATTAATATTCCATTTGAGCCACCCTTCTTTATTTTGATGAATAGTGAGATGATTTACATCTGAGTCTTTCCAATCATTAGAAATAAGTAAAACATTTGAAATTGATTTTGAAAGAGGAAGTGACTCTATAAATGAACGAGAAGATTCGATAATAACTCTTTGTATTCTATACTCTGAAATATGATTAACAAATTGTTGATCAAAACTTCCAATAATATGAAGTAACTTCATAAACTGTTGTGATTCAGGAAGGATATGAAGTAGATTAAGAGAAACGTTGTTTGATTCAATAGTCAACTGTTGAAGACGAGTAAACCCTTTAAAATTACCTTCAAAATGATGTAATTCATCAATGTAGAGATGAATATTAAGAATCCTTTTTTCAAAACCTTCTAAAAATTTAAAGTTATAAGAATAAAACCTATTTTGAATGACAAAGTCTTGACTCTTTTCTTTTAATTGTTTGAGAAATACTAAGAATAAATCAGCAGTAATTTTAATTGTATCAATTCTATTTAATATTTCTAATTCATTTCTCAGTTGAGAAGCAGGTTCAAGGATATACATATAAGAGTGTTGACCCATTTTATCAATAGCCATTGGATTTATTTTCATCATTTGGCAAGCATCCCAACATTTTTTATTAATTAAAATGAACTTAACAATAACACTAAAATGTTTTAAATAATTAAGAACAATTGATAAATAAACCTTTTCAAGTTGTTTCATAAACCTCTGAGGATAAAATAAAACAAATAAAAAAAAATTGTTTGAGGTTTATATCAAACTTAAAAAAAAAGTTAAAACCTAAAAAAATAAAACAAATAAAAACCAAAAAAAATAAAAGAAGTTAAATTTAACAAGCACAACCACTTTTTTTCGGTGTTTGTTGTTCTTCAGGTGTTTTGTCAATTTCCACTTTACTATCTGAAATTGGTTTAATAACTGGTTTGGTTTCTGATGCTCTTAGTCTTGTTTGTTCATCACATATTTTCTGAATAATAGCCATAAATGCAGTTTCAACATTCTTTCCATCAAAAGCTGATGTTTCAAAAAAGAAAGCACCTATTTTCTTTGCCATATCTTCTCCTTCTTTTATACTTACTTCTCTCATTTGTTCTAAATCACATTTATTTCCAACAATCATTTCAACAACTTTTTTGTCAGCATTATCTCGTAATTCACTTAGCCAACGATCAAGTGATTCAAATGATGATTTTTTTGTTACATCATAAACAACTGGTTATTTAGTAACTTTTAGTCTTTTAGTAACAAAATTTTCAAAATTTTAACAAACGTATTGCACCTAATGCACCACGATAATAAGCATTAGTAATTGCTCTATATCTTTCTTGTCCAGCAGTATCCCATATCTGTGTTCTAACTGTTTCATCATTATATCTAATTTGTTTAGAAGAGAATTCAACACCAATAGTTGATTTCTTTTCAGGATCAAATTCATCTCGAGTAAATCTTAATAATAAATTTGATTTTCCAACTCCTGAGTCACCTATCATTACTACTTTATATAAATAATCATAATCATCCACGCTCATGTTCGTTATTTAAATTCTTCAAAGTTCTTTTTATTTTTATTTCTTTTTCTTTTTACCCTTCTGAACTTCGTTGTATTTTTAGAAAATTTTATTTTTATGATATAATAAAAATAGAAATGTTTTGCAATTTATAACAAAAATCATCTTCTTATTTAAATATTTGTTTTTGATTGTTTTATCCTTTTTTTTTTTTATTTATTCTTTCTTAATTGAAAAGGATAGGGATTCGAAGATGGCACGTCAGAGACACCACACGAAACCCTAAAATAATCCCATGCTTCGAATCTCCCAGTTATCGTCTGGTTATGACGTGCCTTTGGTGAGATAATATCTATTCAACACTAACTGTTTATTATTATTAATATTTATTAGAAGTGAGTATTATAAAAGATTATTATTCATTAACGTGTATTGTTCTTCATTAACGTGTATTGTTCTTCATTATTAATTATAAGGATTATTATTTACTAAGGAGGTATTATGTATTAAGAATTATCATTTATTAAAGAAGACGCATATATAATTGATATTGTTGCACAAAAATTAAACATAATGATATTATCAAGTAATAGGGTTTCTTTAAGGGGTGTCGAAGGTAAAAGGAGATGAGCTATAACAGTAAGTTATGGATATACTCTCCTTAAAACAACAATATAGAGAATGAGAAATATTATATTACTCATTAAAATCAAAATAAAAGTCAGGCAGCAACTTAAATGAGGAACCATTTAAGTCGAGCATGCTTGCAAAAACTTTATTTCAATAGAAATAAAGCGTGTTGAAGAAACTGATTCGCTCACTTCTCGACATGATGAAAAAACCTAAAAAATAAGGTTAATCATAATTGATTCCTTTTTTTTTTTTTTTTTCTTTCTTAATTGAAAAGGATATCCTTTTCCAATGCAGGAAATACAACAAATTTTATTGCCATTGTTATGGAGTAATGCCTTGATGTCTTGTAAAGAAAAGCAAACAAGACATAGAAATACAAGGTTAAATGCCAATAACAACAATAAAAGATATTCCAATTATAATAAAAGATATCACAATTATAATAAAAGAAATACTAAGAGAAAAGGGGTTAAAAAACACCAAAGACAAAGAAGAACGAATAAAAAACAGGATAAATACTGGAATAATAATGAATATACAAACAATAGACATAGATGGTTAACAATAAAAGAGATACATGAAAGAATAAAAGGAATAATAAATAAATGGGAAAAAGGAGAATATTCAGAAATACTGAAAAAATACGAAGGTAAAAGGAAAAGATGGTATGATATCCTTCAAGAAGTATATTCAATTAGAAAGAAAAAGAGAATTGGAAAAATGCAAGAAAAATTTAAGGAAAGAACAAAAGGATGGAAAGAAGAAGATATCCAAGCAATTGAAACAGAAATCAAAAGCAGAAATCCAATCAAAGAATTACAAAAAAGATGTAAAATGGCTAAAATAATAAATGAAACAGAAAAAGAAAGAAAAACACAAGAAGAAAACAAAGAAGAAACAAAGAATGAAGAGGAAAATTATAAAGAAAAAGAAGAAATTAAAGTACTTCAAAAGCAAATTAAAAAATTAGAAGAAGAAAATAAAGGATATCAAGCAAAAAGAAAGGAAGAAGAACAAACCATCTCAGATGAAATGATGGAAAAAGCAAAAGAAATAGTCAGAAAAGAATTTGAGAAAGAGATAGAAAATATGAAAAAAGAAATTAAGAAGGTGCAAACAAATTATAATGAAAAGAAGAAAGAAAATGAAAAACTAACAGAAGAAAACATAAAATTACAAGGTGAAATAAATGAGATAGAAGGAAAATCATGGAAATGAATAACAAAGAAGAAACCATTCGAAGTCTAAAATCCACTAAATGGAAGTTACAGAAGGAAAAGGATGAACAAAAGGAGAAAACAGAAGAGCTGAAGAAAAAAGGTGAAATACTGGAGAAGAAGAATAGTGTGTTAGAGGAAAAAGCGGAAGTACTAGAGAAGAAAATTGAGGAGCTGAAAAGTAAAATAAGAGATAAAGAAAAACAAATCTCTGAAATTCAACAAGCAGCAATAATAAGTCATGAGATTGCAGAAAGAACAAGAGAAGAATTAGACAACACACAAAAAGAAAATGAAGCACAAAAACAAATAATATCAAAACAACAAGATGATATTGAAAATTTTATTTCACAGAAGGAATTAGAGAAGAAGAAAACGATGACACTTGTGATAAATACACACCCAGTAATGAGGAAAGCATCATCAGGAACAATGGAGATGAACGAAACTACTCCTATGAAAAAGACAGTAGTGGAAATCGAAGAGGAAAGCAATGATTGTCAAAAAAAAAAAAAAACAAGAGATGATAATCAGACAAGAAATACAAAAGAAAGAAATAGAATTTTAATTGAAGTGATGTATTGTTTTGCAATTAATTGGTTAAATAAGAAATTATATAAGAAATTAAGATAGGAACAAATTGAAAGTATAATAAAAGTGTTAAACATTGATGTCAATAATGAAAATGAATATATTAAATATATTAAAATATCACATAAAATAAAAGAAAGTACTAAACAATACATTAAAGTGAAAGTAAATGATATAATAGAAAGAAGAGTAGAGTTTAATTCAATAATAAAAAACATCATAATAAAGAATAACTCTACAGAAATTGATGAAGAATACCTTAACATTATTATCAATAAAATAAAAGAAATGAAAATAGAAAAATGTTCAAACATTAATTACTACTGGAAAAGAAAAGAAGCTGACCGATTAATAATGGAAATTAATAATAGATGGATATGGTCAGGAAGCAGAATGCATGAAGTGGAAGATGATATGAAGAGGATTTCAATGGTTATGCACCTCTATCTCCAAAATAAAATAATAGGAGACAAATTTGATGAAATAAAAGAAATCCTAAAGAAAATTAATAGACTAGAAGATATAGTCAATGAAATTGTACAGAATAAAGTGCATCATGAAATTAAAAGAACATGATGAAGAAGGAATAAAAGTTAAAGCACTAGAAAGAATAAAATACATAAAATATATGATGAGAATGATCAAAGAAAGAATTAAATTTAATAAAAATGAAATAATCAGAATCAATACAAATAAAATCATGTTTGATTCTAACAAGAAAATTAGAATAAGGAAGAAAGACCCAAAAAATGAAATATACCCAAATAACGATATTACTTTAGAATATTGGAAATCGTTATATGAAACACAGGTGAAATTAAATAAAGAGAATTGGAAAATAAAACAAATCACCTCGTGGAATGAAAGATATAGAAATTATGATAGTGTCATTATAACATTAAATGAATTATTTAAGTATAATGAGAATAAATAACTGGAAAGCACCAGGAATAGACACTATATATTTGTATTATTGGAAAAGGATGTCATCATCAAGAGAAATCATTCTCAATATCTTTAATGAATGGTTGAACTTCCCTGAAAACATCCCATTAGACATGGTAAGTGGAAAAACTTTATTAATCCACAAAGGAGGTGATAGGAATGATGTCACTAATTATCGTCCTATCAGTTGTACAAATGTAATTATGAAAGTATTTACCTCCATATTAAAAGAAAAGATTCACAGAAGAATTAACATGAATAATGAATCATTGAAAATCAGTAGTAACCAATTGAGATGTAAGTTGCAATCTTTAGCTGCTAAAGAAGGAATAATTAATAGTTATATGATGAAGCAGCAAAAAGAAGAGAAATACCCAAAATATGTGGAGTCATATTATGACATTAAGAAAGCATATGACACAGTAAACAACGAATGGGTAATTGAATCATTAAAATATTTTAATTATGAGTGTGTCATCATTAACATGATTGAAAGTATGATGACTAGATGGAAGATATTCATCGGTTATAAATATAATGAATATCTAGGCAATATTAAATTAAATAGAGGAATTTTACAAGGTGATTCCTTATCAAATCTACTCTTCAGCATTCAGATGAATGTAATTTCTCAATTCATCGAAGAGAAATTCCCAAAATCAAATCACACATTATATATGGATGATTTGAGAATAATGACAGAAAGTAATGAAGAAATTTGAATAATCCACAATGAAATTAAAGAAATAATAAGTGGAATAGGGATGGAAATGAATGAGAAAAAGTCAGGAATGGTATTAAAAAACAATAAGGAAATACCAAATGGAATGCAAAACATCCCAGTAGTTGAATGGGATAAATATTTAGGAATATGGCAGTCCGACGAAATTGATGACACTTTCAATTGTAAAACCATCAAAGAAAAAATGAATCAGAAGATGGAAGAAATAAACAGTGATGAAAGTAGTAATAGAAGATATATTACTAGAATAAATAATGAAGTAATCCCTATCTTCAGATATTCAGCATCAGTTGTAAATTGGAAAATAACTTAGACAAAATGGATTTGGAGATAAGAAAATACTTAAGAAAGGCAAAATACATTGGTGCCGGAAACTCCAAAGATAGGTTATATGTCCCTCTAGAAGAAATGGGTGAATGATTAATAAATATAAGTGACGAATATGTTATTGAATTAGTAAGAACAGTGATGTACTACTGTACCAGAGAAAGTGAGATAGGAAATAACATATTAGAGAGATGGTACAGTAAGAAGGGAATATGGAATATAATTAAAAAACGATAATTCATAAAATAAATGAAACAGAAATAGAAGAAATAATAAATGAAGGGATTGAAAAGAAAAAATGATTTTAATATTACTCATAACGGTATTAATAATGATGAAATAGTCATAATTTACTTTATTGTTTCATTAGTTATTGTTATTTCTTGAATGGATAAAAACAAGATGTGTATTATCAAAATATGAAAATTATGAATTGATATATTAGTTGTTGTCATATGTCATTGTGTGAGTGTAGAATTATTTGATATTCATAAATTAAATATAAATAATTACATGAAAACTAACGACAATTTGTGAATTATTTTATGTAGAAATAATACTTGTTATATTACCAATAAATGGATTGATACACAAATATTGTAAGAAGAATAAAGAAAATAAAATTAAAAATAGACTTTCCCAATTTATATTACAAATAATAATAATCAAAAATATGAAAGACTTGTTGTTTTACAAAGAAATTCTTGTAGCACATTAGAAGAATAACATTCTAATACAATACAAGTGGTAAAATAATTGTAAATTATAATTAAAGCATAATAAAACAAGAAATATTCAATTCTTAATATGTATAATATCAAATTATGAATATATATTAATTTGACATTTAAAAATAATAAAAAATAAAAGATATTTCATTAAAATTACATTAGTGTTTGTTGTGATTTCTTTTAGATAATATCTTTTAGTGTTGTACTTGGTTTATTCATTTATATGATTTGTTGTTTATTATTTGTTTTGTAACTTATTTTGAATTATCTTTTCACAATTAAAATTTCTTCTTCAGTTGGTATTATACCTCTAAAAATAACCAATTAAATATTTCTCACTTCTTTATTTGATTTTTCTTTATTCATTTCTTTCTCTGTTAGTATCTATTCAATTTAAAACATTCTGGATTTTCAAACATCATTCTACAATTTCATCTACACTCTCAATTGTACTTTTAAAGTATATTTTTATTTCATTCTGATTCTTCAAGAGTTGTTATTAGATATTCTTTATTCACGTTGTTTTGTTTAACCCATATTATATCACCTTTCCATTTGTCATTATCTGATTCAATTACTCTATTGAACATTTTTCTAATTGTTAATTCTTCTATTTAATTATTTCTTTCATTCCTCTCATTATTCTTCTCTCTTTTTTAATACTTCCTAAATAATATTGATAATTATTAATAATATCATTAATTGATTGTTGAATATTTTGAAATGTTTCTACTACTTCTTTAATTAATTGATTATTAATTACTGATTCAATTTCATTGTAATTTGATGTTTATAATTTCAAAATATGAATATTTAAATAGTTAAATACATTTTATTAACACATCAATTCAAGTATTATTTTAATCATTTTAATATTCATCATTAATTTTTATTGTTTTATAATAACAATACTTATTATCAAGAAAATGAAAGAAAGTATAATAATGAAAAATACAGAAATAAAGAATAAACAGAAATGAATAAAAGAAAGAATGATAAATAAAATATAAGAAAACAAAGAAATAGAATAATACATAAAGTGAATGTAAATGAAATAAATAATTCAATGTTATTGATGATACTTGAATAAATGAGAAATAGAAATAATGAAAAGAAATACAGTAATGATTTCAAAGAATAATATAATAAATTCAGAAAGTATTATATTATTCAAAGAAATAAAAAAAAATGACAATTAACAATATAAAAGAAGTTAAAAAATGAATAAAGAATCCGATGAATGTTATGAAAAATGTTTATTTCACAAACAAAACATATGACACAGAATTAGTAAACAATAAAAATTTGACTAGTCTTAGCAAAACAAGAATAACTAAACAGGTTTTATCAATGCTTAATTTACACCTTTTTATTAATTGATTATTTATTTTGAACTGTTAAACATCATGTATTAAAAGTTTATATAAACACCCAATAAGAAAATAATAAATGATGTAATTACAATTTAATATCAATAAATATTATGAGTCATTAATGAAGAATGAACTATTTCTTGTTTTATTTAAAAAATTATAATTAATGCATAACAGTTATCCTTAGTTTGAAATTATATTTAAGATAAATAACTTATTAGAAACACATTATAATATATTCACCAAAACTACGGCTTGTCTAGATTTATAAATAAAAACTATCTTTATTTATTATAAAACTTCTTTTTTTGTAGTTGTTATTTTAGTGGCTGTCATATTAACTTAATAAAATATTAATATCACAAATTTTCTTATTACCACACTCTCAGTTGAATAGACTTTTAATAAGGTATTATATCTTTTTTAGAACCACTGGAACGATTTAGTATTTTGTTAATATTCATAAGATAAAGAAAAGATGAATTAACTTAAGAATATGATAAAAATTGATGCAAATGCCATAATTGCAATAAAAAGTAAGAGCATCTTAAGTTTGGTTAACTTCGATGGTTTTTGAGAGAAGCGTGGATTTTCAGACTGATCAATGGAACTATATTCTTCCATAGAAATACTTCCATCATTTAGATTAGTAATAACAATTTTAGTCTCTTTGACTGGAGAGACACCAAGCCTTCTTTGTGACTTAAATTGGATTTCTGACTTGCCAGGTTCCCCAAATTGAAGTCTTTTACAAGCACTTTGAATAAGTACCCTTTCTTTTGGGTCTTTTCCAGTCAGTCTTGTTCCTCCACTTCTTTGAACTTCTTCTGTTCTAGCCCTTCTTTGGACTTTTGCCTCTTTGTTAAATTCCTCACTTAATGTTTCTTCTCTTGACCACCCTTGTTTTATATTTTTTTCTCTTAATGGTGATTTTAAAATTTCTTGTATTTCTTTCAGTATTTCTTCTTCCTCCTTTTCTTTGCTATCTCCCTATTCAGTTAATTCATATTACTTATTAATGAATTGAAATTATTTTAAATATTTGATCGAATTGATTTTTCTTTTCAAACTTTGCTTCCTTTTTTCTTTATCTTCATCCCAGGACTTAGTCCTTTCATTCTTTCAATACTCTCTTCTAGTCTCTTTTTGTCTGCTCTTAGTTCTTCATTTTCTTTTTGTAATCTAATTTCTCTTCCTTCAAATTCTTTTTCTATTTTTCTTATTTGTTTTTCTAATTCAACCTTTTCTTTCTGAAGTCCTCTTGTTTTGTCTTCATAAAACTCTTTTTCTATCATTTTTTCTTTCAAATTAATTCCTGAAAAATCTATCTTCCCCCCTTCAATTCTAAATTTCCCGTAATAATTTTCTTCTCTTCTTTCTGCTTTTTCAATTCGTTCCATCGCTTCCATTCGTTCTTTTCTTCTATCCTCTAATTCTTTCATCATTCCTTTTTGTCTTCCAATTGATTCTTTTAATTGTATAGACAAGTCTTCCATCTCTTTAATTTTATTTCTTGTATTAGCCTTAATATCTTTCTTCATCTTCTTCATCTTTCCATATTTCTCTATCGCATCTTCTAACTCTTCAACAACTTCCTCAAAAAAGTCTATCATTTCATCAACCTCTTCCTCCCTTTCAAACATCATTCCTATTTCTTCCTCTTGTTCATCTTCTGTTTCTTCCCTATCATCCTCTTGTTCATCTTTCCTATTCCATACAATTGTTTTCTTTCCTATCCTTTTAGTGTTATTACTCATCCCTTATCGTTTTTGTTTTTCTTTGTTCTTTTTATTTTTATTTTGTATTTTTTGAAATACCTTTTCTTATCATATTTTATCTTTATACAACATATAGTTTCTCTTAGTTTTTATTTAGTTAGTTATCAACTTTCATTCTTTTATGAAAAAAAGAGATTATAAAAGACAAACTTGAACGCTAACAAAACCAATAAATTAATAAACAACAATCAAAGATAATATGGCATTTCTTGCATATTATACTGCTTTTCTAAGTATTGTCGTTGATATGCCTCAAATACTTCGTTTTGTTCTTTTAACTTTTCATTTAAAATCTTTTCATACTCTTCCCTTATTCGACTTTGGTTATTTCTCACTGCTATTAATGCAATGTTCTGAACTTCCTCAGGGGTGAAAGATGTTTTACCACTCATTCGAATGAGTTCTTCAACTGATACTTCAATATGGGGAAAAACTGAAGGTCTTTTTAGTGGATAATTATCTGGTTTATTAATACGTTTTCTTTGTGCTTCGTCATTTTCTTCTTCAATAAATTGACGTTTAGTAAGGGAAAAAGCCATGAAAATGAAATTGTTAGATAGAAGAAGGGTTTAAATACCATGTTTACATTATAATAAAATTTACTATTTAATATAAAATTTGTTTTTCAGTTTATTTTAAACAAAATGAAAAAAAGAAATTTGATTTTTTGTTTAAGTTATTTTAAGTAACTTTTCTTTCTACAATGAACCAATGATGTAACTATATAATGTGCTACAATTAAAAAAAGGTCTTTTTCACTAATTCTTTAAGTGTTTCCTTTTTGTTTTTGTATTACTGAGGAATCGAATTATTATTTTCTTCCCCTTCTTTTTTTTCTTCTTTTATAGATTCTTTTGTTTCTTCTTGTTGTTTTGTTGAACAAAAAATTTCAGAATGATGGACTGTGGCATAGTTAAAACAGAATGGACATCCTCTAAGTGCAGGTCCTAAACAAATAAAGATATTTGCTAAATTCATTTTATTAGTACTTGCGTGTTGAAGAACTTGACTTAACAATTTAGTTAAGTTTTCAATAAAGTCTTTAATGATTGGAGGTAATTTTGCAAATATTCTAAGATATTCTTCAAGTATTTGATCATCAGCCATTTCACTTTTTCCTATAGAATATGAGTCTCTTATATTTCTTAATATCATTATGTTACTACAAAGTAAAAAATAAAACAAAAAACAAACGTTTATATAAATCGAGAAATTCTCGGTCTATATCTGGGGAGATAACTTGACTAGGAAATTCTCTAATGTATTGTTTAAGTGTACTGGCTAATGAATAAATATCAAATGAACTAAAGAAATTTTTTTCATTACATTCAAGTTTAGTTTTAATTTTTTGAATAGTGTCTTGATTCCCACAAATACGGAATATTCCTTCAGTAGTTGAACCATTAACATAAAGGTATTGAATCAATTCCTTAATGGGAGGTGGAATTGTTTGAGTCTTAAACT
>NW_001915087.1:14354-26475 GCF_000208925.1 Entamoeba histolytica HM-1:IMSS
GCACTAAGTGATTCTTGTGTAATTGAACTTGCAACTGTATCATACATTCGTAATATTTTTTTAGGACTCATTTCATTAAAGAATTGATTCATTTCAAATATATTTTCTTTCATAATTTCTTCTGTTTGTTTCATTGCATCAAAAGAAATTTGAAGACTTTGTTGAATAAGATCATCACTAAAACCAATAGTTGGTCTTCTACAACTCTCTAAAATTTCTATTTTTTTACCATATCTTTTATTACAATTTGTTAATAAAGCTCTGCGTTTTGCTGCCATTACCATAGCATGACTTGTTGTTACTCGTTGTGATGGTCTTTTTGTTTTTTCAAGAAAAGTAATTAGAGATTTTGTTTTATCATCCATTATATGATGACGGTGTGTAGGATCTCTTGGTGACAATAATCTAGGAGACTCCTCAGTACCTACTAATGACCCATTATTAGAAGATGGCTTTGGTGATTTTAAATCAGTCCCTTCATTTACATTGTCAGTAGAAAAAGATTTACGATGACTAGTTACAACAATAGATTCCATAATAAGATGATAATTTTAAGTTCATTTATAACATTGTTTTTTTATTAATTTATTCTTTTTGTTTTTTTCTGTTTTTCTTATTTATTTTTAAAATTTTTATTATATTTTATAGTTTTTATAGTTTTTTGATAGTATATATTTATTATCTAAACATTTTCTATTTTTATTCATTAGTTAAAAATAATATTTTTATTATTATATTTAGTTTTTGATATTACTGTTATTATAAAATGACAATTTCTTGAAAAGTTTTCTTTTTTAAAGAAATGTTGATAATAATAAGTATTGCCGTTATATCAAAAAAGTTTGGAGAATATAAAACTGTTATTTATTTTTAGATAAACAAAAATAGTTCTAAAGAGGGTGGATTTTTTAAGAATTAAAATAACTTTAAATGCCTCTTATTTGAACATTATAAAAAATAAATGAATTTTATTGTAAAAATAAAGATTAGTATTAATTAATGTAAAACAGTTTGAGTTTATTTTATTTCAGAGGTTGAACATAAATGTTATTGATTATAAAAAACTCAAATTTGATAATCTAAGAAATTAATTTTAAATATCTAATAGAGTCTTCTAACATACTTTAAGTTAATAAATTATTCCTTTCTGTCTTAATTTGGAAATTTGTTAATAAAGGTTCTAAAATATCTCTTCAACTTTAAAGTCCTTTTAATTATAAATACATTCGGTTTAATTGAGTTATAAATCCAGCTCTTGTTGTTATTTGAATTGTTTTCAAGAAGAAATGAATGAAACAACCTAATTTTTAATTAATTTTTATTTAAAGTATCAAACTTATGCAAATATCAAAAAAAATTATAAACCTAAAGTGGTATAATAGTAATTGCTACATCTTTTAAAATGGCTCAATGAAAATGTTACATACATTATAATTTATAATAAATTTGTTTTACATAATTACATCCAATAAAAATATAATACCAGCCAAATATTACAAAAAAATTATTAATACTATCCATTTTTAATATAACAACCTTATTTATGATTTCCCTCAAATCACTTCTCCATTTATAGTAATGCTTCAATTTTTTTGATATTTATAATAATTTAAATCAAGAATAAATATAAATATCTTCTCTAATTACTTTGTTTTAATACATTCTTATTACATCAAAACACTATAAAAATTTTGTAATGTTATTTTTTGTTATTTTTTTAAAACAAAATTCAAAAATAGAAGAATAAATAAAATAAATGAAGGAAATACAATTGTATTTTGGGTGTTTTTGATTGTGGATAATAAATACATTGAATGGATGATATTTAAATGAATAGAAAGAAAAATGACATTTAATAACAAGAAAATAAAGACTTTAAAATAAAATTTATTGAAAATTAGTTAAAAGGATTAATGATAACTGAGAAGATATAAATGTGTTATACCTAAAATACTCAACAATAGTTCGTTAAAAATTATTAAAAACATTACTATATTATATATCCAATCTAGGTAATATCATTCAAATAAACTTGAATTATGTAATTCAAGACTCTCTTAAATGATACTATAATTACAAAAAATGAATGAATAAATAAATAAGAAGAAGAAAAGATAAATAAAAAAAATTATTGTTTATTGCTTGTGTTGTTTCTTCTGTGTTTTATTGTTTGTGCTTTGTTAATCTCAAAATTCTTTTTTCTTTTATTTTGAATGTTTTGTGCCATTACCAGCCTTTGTGTGTCAGATCATGTGATGATCCTTATGTAATTCTAGGTGTTTCTCCTAGTGCTTCTCAACAACTCATCCACTCTCATTTTCTTGAATTGACAAAATGAATGTCTCATTCCTTCTCTTGGATTAAACTCAAACTTTACCCATTTACTCTTAACTTCTTTTCTTTCAACCTCTTTGGTTTCTCTTCTTTCTTCTCTCTCTTTAATACTACTGACCACAACAAAATCGTTCTTTCTCTTACTGCCGCTCTTTCTCATCTCTTCTAAATCTTTTTCTTTTTTTCTATCAATGTTATTTATTCGTTTCAGGAAGAGTTAATACTCTCTGATAGTATATTTAATAACATATTTCTTTAAAATTACATTGAATCATAATAATTTTTCGTTATATATTTAGAAGGATTAGCTTTACATGATTGACTCATAAATTACAATTGAAAAAACATTGACTTTTCTGGATAAAAAAGGAAGATTCGGATAAAGATTTTGTTAATGAAGAAAGTTCTTACTTTTCGGGTGGAGTGTAATAATAAAATAAGAAAGGATATTTAATAATAAAAAGAATTTGTGACTTGAACTTTTAGTGAAATAAATAAAAATATCTCGTTCTTTTGTTTATGTGTCAAAAAATAGACTCAACCATTCAACAAAAATTCCTTTTTTCTATTTTAGCTTATAGTCATAAAATAATATTGAACTTAAAAGTTTTATTCATTACTTTATATTCTTATGAACTCGGAACCTTGTTTATCAATACGTCCAAAAATTTTATCAGAACAAAGAACCACTCGTCTTACTATGGATGAACGACTTTCATTATTGTCAATACCATTAGAAAAGGAAATTCCTCAGACAAATAGTCTGAGTAGTACTACCTCTCATTTTCCAAACTGTTTAATTGAAACATCATCAAATTCTTCAAATAGTCCTATTAATGCTTTTACTGTTCGTTCACATTCTGAAACTCAAACCCCAAGAAAATTTGTTATTGGAAGAAATAGAGCAAAAACCAATTTAACTCGAATTTCTAATCTTCTTAGTCAAGAATCAGACAGGTTTTCAATTAGAGAAACTAAAGAAACAAAAGGACTTTGGAAAACAGAAGACTATCATGAAGAATTACCAAATGAAGTTAAAATACCTTCATCTCCAAGACAACGTTTTCAAAGATTAGGAGTAAGTGAACCTATGCTTACACGATCTTTAGATGAAATTACTGTTGATTTAAATCAGAAATTAGAGAAAGTTGAATTAAATGTTGAAGTCAAAAATACTACTTGTTTACAAAAGAAATGTAAATTAGGAATTCATTGTAAGACTGAGAAAGTTTTAGCAGATTCTCCTGCTTGAATATAGATAAAATACATAGGAATTTACATAGGAAGTATATTAGACAAAACTAAAGAAAAAGTTTAATTAATTTAGTTTCATTGTGTATTAAATTTAAATTAAATTATCAAATACGTCTCAATAAAATTGATGTGGTTTTTATTTCTTATTTATTTAATGAAAAAGTGTGTTTGAGTATTGTCTTAAGAAAACGTTAAGTTAATTATTAATAAATTAATCATAAAATGAAGCTACGATTATAGACTTAATGTAATGGTAACTGTTTTGATAAAAAATATCTTCATTATGATATGGTGGGAGGTGTTTAAGATAAATAGCTAATCCTTCACTCATTTCAGTAATAGTATGATTTCCTGATGCAATAATTACATCATGACCAACTTTAGCATCTCCATTTGTAATTTTTAATCTTTTTTCTAATCTTTTTGAATGATCAATTACAAACACTGTATATTTTTGTCTAAAGACCACTTTTTCATTTATTAACATTGGAGGCTCAACTTCATATGTTCCAAATGTTGCTACATTTGTTTCATAAAATATCATCATAGATGGCATCAATGAATATTGTTTTAGTATTTTGGGGTTAATTTCATTACCATAGGCTTCCCATACAATAGTTGAATTTTTAAATGGAGTCCATCCTAAATAAGCTGTTGGTGTAAATTCTTTCTTTTTATCAGCAATTTTTTTACGAGGAGTTTCTTTTGTTAAGACAAGCTCTTTCATAACAGCACATTTCTTTTTTCTTGTTTCTTGGGCTTTGTCTTTTGAAACTGTTCTTGTTTCTCCACTTCTAATAATTTGGTTCATAAGATCATCCCATTTATGTTCTTTTTTTAATTCATCAATATCTGCTTTATTTAACTTTTTTGATGACCTTTTTTCCTTTCTTGAAGATCCACTATTACTCAAAGATGCAATCGAAACTTTCCCATCAACAATTATTTCTTCTCTTTCTACCTTTCTTGAAGAATGTTTTTCTTTCCTATTTTCATTATCAGTAATATACTCTTTCCCTTTATCATTTAATGGAGGAAACCCAGTCATATTGATGGTTCCATTATTAATAATGTTAATGGTGATTCTCATTTGAGTATAACCTTTATAATTTTTTGAAAAAGATATTTTTTATTATTTTTCAAACTGATTTACTATTTCATATAGTTTCTCTTCTTAGTTTTATTTTTTAATTTTGATTGTTTGCTTCTTACTTAGTTTTTTTTTTCTCTTTCAATTATTATCCTGCACTTCTTTCTCTTTGTTCCTTTCATCTGACAAATTGTGTTATAGAAACAATAAATAAAAAGTAATTAATTAAGTATTAATAGAATTTTCATCTATTCTTCCTAGCTCAGGGGAGACTAATCCCATCCCTGAGCTTATTAAAAAAGAGTAATCTCTTTGTTAAACCTATTCTTTATGTTTTTCTTGCAAAATGAGGAAAGCACTTCTTTCCTTTATTTCTTCCTATTAAGGTTTTTCAAACTTCTTCTGCTTATTTCTTCTTTTTAAGCCTTTGTTTGTTTTCTGCCTTAATTTTAAGGAATTTCATTTTTCTTATTTTATGAATGGGAGAAGGAAATATTTTATTACTACTATATTACTTTGACTAATCTTCTTTTTAGTCTTATTTTGACTAATCTTCTCTTAGTCATACCCACACTTCAGTATATTCTTATATTACATCCACGTAATATTCTACTGTATTCTCTTGCTGCACCCTTTGCAGCATTCCATAAAACATTCATAATTCAAAGCCACTGTCATAACCAGATAATAACTGTGAGAGTCGAAGTTTGAATTTGTACTAATGTTTGCGTGTGGTGTTTCAGACGTGCCACCTTCGATCTCCCATCTTTTCAATTAAGAAAGAAAAAAAAAAAAAAAAAAGGAATCAATTATGATTAACCTTATTTTTTAGGTTTTTCATCATGTTGAGAAGTGAGCGAATCAGTTTCTTCAACACGCTTTATTTCTATTGAAATCCCATCTTTTCAATTAAGAAAGTAATAAAAAGCAATTAATTAAGTATTAATAGAACTAGCTTCTATTCTTCCTGGCTCAGGGGAGACTAATCCCGTCCCTTCATCTTCAATAAGCTCTACGGAGTATGTTTGGTTGTGATAGAAGCAGTATTCCATGACATCCATCATGTTTTTTATTACAAGGTTTTTTACTTCTTTCTCGATGTCAATATCAATTTTTAATTCTTTAATTAATCTATTACTTTCTTTATTTATCAATCCATTGATTGAAATTACTACTGGAATTATTCTGACATCTTTTAACTTTTCTATTTTCATTAGCCTATTCTTTAATTCCTTATACATATTTCTTTTCTTCCAATAGGCTCCATTAATATTGTGATCAGCCACAATAGTCATATCAAATAATAGACCAGTTTTGTTCTTTTTATCTATTACATATATGTCTGGTCTTTTGTGGTATTGTCCATCACTTTTAGGCATTATTTGTTTGTTCAATATCATAGTGATGTCTTTATATTGGAACACTGTTTCATATGGAGGTTTTTTATATTGTTTATTTCCTGTGTATTTTCTTATTAATCCCTCCCATATTATAATGCCTATATAGTCATGTTTTTCTATTTGTGATTTTTTATGATAAATACAAGATAGTAAAATGTGTTCTACTGTAGCTATCTTGTCTTTACAAAGTGGGCAGTATTTCAATTCTTTCATTTTTCATTATTTTTGCTTTCTTATACCCACAAAATATTGCACCATCTTGCATTTTAGTTAATTGTAGAAATGCATTTTTCTTAATGTTGATGGACTTCCATGCTTTCACTGTAGTAGTTTTATCTACTCATTTTGACTCAAACCATCTTCTAAAATATCTACTTGTTTAATGACACTTCCATTTTTTGATGTATTGGTCGGTCAGTAATTTCTTTATTTCTACTACTACTTCTTTTTCTTTTTTCTTTTCTTTCATTTATTTATTATTTCTTCTATTTTTGTTTCATTTATTTTATGAATTATTGTTTTTTAATTATATTCCATATTCCCTTCTTACTGTACCATCTCTCTAATATGTTATTTCCTATCTCACTTTCTCTGGTACAGTAGTACATTACTGTTCTTACTAATTCAATAACATATTCGTCATTTATGTTTATTAATCATTCACCCATTTCTTCTAGAGGGACATATAACCTATCTTTGGAGTTTCACCAATGTATTTTGCCTTTCTTATTTATTTTCTTATCTCCAAATCCATTTTGTCTAAGTTATTTTCCAATTTACAATTGATGCTGAATATCTGAAGATATTGATTACTTCCGTGTTTATTCTAGTAATATATCTTCTATTACTACTTTCATCACTGTTTATTTCTTCCATCTTCTGATTCATTTTTTCTTTGATGGTTTTACAATTGAAGGTGTCATCAATTTCGTCGGACTGCCATATTCCTAAATATTTATCCCATTCAACTACTGGGATGTTTTGCATTCCATTTGGTATTTCCTTATTGTTTTTTAATACCATTCCTGACTTTTTCTCATTCATTTCCATCCCTATTCCACTTATTATTTCTTTAATTTCATTGTGGATTATTCAAATTTCTTCATTACTTTCTGTCATTATTCTCAAATCATCCATATATAATGTGTGATTTGATTTTGGGAATTTCTCTTCGATGAATTGAGAAATTACATTCATCTGAATGCTGAAGAGTAGATTTGATAAGGAATCACCTTGTAAAATTCCTCTATTTAATTTAATATTGCCTAGATATTCATTATATTTATAACCGATGAATATCTTCCATCTAGTCATCATACTTTCAATCATGTTAATGATGACACACTCATAATTAAAATATTTTAATGATTCAATTACCCATTCGTTGTTTACTGTGTCATATGCTTTCTTAATGTCATAATATGACTCCACATATTTTGGGTATTTCTCTTCTTTTTGCTGCTTCATCATATAACTATTAATTATTCCTTCTTTAGCAGCTAAAGATTGCAACTTACATCTCAATTGGTTACTACTGATTTTCAATGATTCATTATTCATGTTAATTCTTCTGTGAATCTTTTCTTTTAATATGGAGGTAAATACTTTCATAATTACATTTGTACAACTGATAGGACGATAATTAGTGACATCATTCCTATCACCTCCTTTGTGGATTAATAAAGTTTTTCCACTTACCATGTCTAATGGGATGTTTTCAGGGAAGTTCAACCATTCATTAAAGATATTGAGAATGATTTCTCTTGATGATGACATCCTTTTCCAATAATACAAATATATAGTGTCTATTCCTGGTGCTTTCCAGTTATTTATTCTCATTATACTTAAATAATTCATTTATTGTTATTATGACACTATCATAATTTCTATATCTTTCATTCCACGAGGTGATTTGTTTTATTTTCCAATTCTCTTTATTTAAATCACCTGTGTTTCATATAACGATTTCCAATATTCTAAAGTAATATCGTTATTTGGGTATATTTCATTTTTTGGGTCTTTCTTCCTTATTCTAATTTTCTTGTTAGAATCAAACATGATTTTATTTGTATTGATTCTGATTATTTCATTTTTATTAAATTTAATTCTTTCTTTGATCATTGTCATCATATATTTTAGGTACTTTATTCTTTCTAGTGTTTTGACTTTTATTCCTTCTTCATCATATTCTTTTAATTTCATGATGCACTTTATTCTGTACCATTTCCTTCCCTTGACCAAATCTTCTAGTCTATTAATTTTCTTTAGGATTTCTTTTATTTCATCAAATTTGTCTCCTATTATTTTATTTTGGAGATAGAGGTGCATAACCATTGAAATCCTCTTCATATCATCTTCCACTTTATGCATTCTGCTTCTTGATATTATCCATCTATTATTAATTTCCATTATTAATCGGTCAGCTTCTTTTCTTTTCCAGTAGTAATTAATGTTTGAACATTTTTCTATTTTCATTTCTTTTATTTTATTGATAATAATGTTAAGGTATTCTTCATCAATTTCTGTAGAGTTATTCTTTATTATGATGTTTTTTATTATTGAATTAAACTCTACTCTTCTTTCTATTATATCATTTACTTTCACTTTAATGTATTGTTTAGTACTTTCTTTTATTTTATGTGACATTTTAATATATTTAATATATTCATTTTCATTATTGACATCAATGTTTAACACTTTTATTATACTTTCAATTTGTTCCCATCTTAATTTCTTATATAATTTCTTATTTAACCAATTAATTGCAAAACAATACATCACTTCAATTAAAATTCTATTTCTTTCTTTTGTATTTCTTGTCTGATTATCATCTCTTGTTTTTTTTTTTTTTTTTTTGACAATCATTGCTTTCCTCTTCGATTTCCACTACTGTCTTTTTCATAGGAGTAGTTTCGTTCATCTCCATTGTTCCTGATGATGCTTTCCTCAGTACTGGTTGTGTATTTATCACAAGTGTCATCGTTTTCTTCTTCTCTAATTCCTTCTGTGAAATAAAATTTTCAATATCATCTTGTTGTTTTGATATTATTTGTTTTTGTGCTTCATTTTCTTTTTGTGTGTTGTCTAATTCTTCTCTTGTTCTTTCTACATTTTCTTGTGTTTTAATTGCAATTTCTTGATATTCATAGATTTGTTTTTCTTTATCTCTTATTTCTTTCCTTAATTCTTTAGTATTTTCCTCTATCATTTCAATTTTCTTCTCTAGTGTGTTTGCATTTTGGTATAGTATCTTGTTTCTCTTCTTTAGCTTTTCAATTTCTTACATCATCTCTTCATTTTCTTTTTCAATCTTCTCTTTGTTAGCTTGGAGACTTCAAGTTTTTCTTCTTCTATTTTTTTCATTTTCTTCATTTCATTATAATTCGTTTGAATCATTTTAATTTGTAATTTTCATTTCTGTTATTTATTCCTCAAATTCTTTTCTAACTATTTCTTTTGCTTTTTCCATCATTTCTTCTGAAATGGTTTGTTCTTCTTTCTTTTCATTTTATATTCTTTAACTTTTTCTTTTAATTCATTAATTCGATTTTGAAGTGTGAGTATTTCTTCTTTATCACTTTCTTCTTCTTTATTTTGTATTTCTTCTTGTAATTTTATTTTGTTTGCTTTGTTATTTATTATTTTTTGCATGTTTACACCTATTATTTATTTCTTTGATTGGATTTTTATTTTTTGATTTCTGTTTCATTTATTTTAATGTCTTTTTCTTCAGAGTTTTTTGTTTTTTCTTTAATTTCTTCTTAATTTTTTCAATTATTTTTTCCTTTTGATTGAATATTACATCTTGAAGAATATCATACCATCTTTTTCTTTTACCTTCATACTTTTTGAGTATTTTTCATATTCTCTTTTTCCCATTCACTTGTTATTCTTTTTATTCTTTCTTATATATCATTTATTGTTATTCATTTCTATTTGTTATTTGTTTAATCTTTATTATTATTGTTTTTGTCTTGTTTGTATTTGTGTTTTTTGTCTTCTAATCCATTTTCCTTGGTATTTCATTTATCATTATTATTGTTGTTGTTATTATACCATTTATTGCTATTACCATTCATTCTTTTATTGTATGGCATTGAATTTCTATGTTTTGCTTGTTTTTCTTTACAATACACATTGACATTACACAATATCTATGGCATTAAAATTTGTTGTATTTCCTGCATTGGAAAAGTGTCTTGAATAATAAACAAATAATGAAAATGAATAGTTATGAAAGAATGATTCTTTTGTATATTTTCAAATTAATTAATAATCACATTAATAACTTAATGAAATGAATAATAATGAGAATAATTCATTTTAAATAAAATGAAATAAAAATGATGATAAATAATTAATGTTTCAATGAGTAATACATTATTTAACTTTCATACTTATTACATTAATTATCTTATTTATTATTCATTCTATTTAAATTATTGTTTATTTAAAATATAAATTATCATATTTTATATTAATTTATGCAAAATAAATTTAAATAAAAATTCATTTACTTTCTTTAAGTTTTTAAATTACTTCATTAAATTGTATTGTAGAAATAAAATCATATCATCTTTCTGATGTTGTTCAATAATTATGCGTATTTATTAACTTTTTAATTATTTATTATCTATGATGAATATTTCTAATACGTTATGTTCTAGTTATTCTTAGTCAACAAATTCTTTTACAAACATAAATGACTTGATAATTCGTGTTCTATTTATTTCTTTCACTTATTTCTTGTTATTTTTAGGAAGAATAAGTTATTTAGTTTCAGTTCTTTCAATTTCTCAGTTATTATAACTAATTTCTTCTATGAATTTCATTCTTTTTGTTTATTTGGTTATTTTTTCTTGTTTAATGTTTTATTCTTTTTTATCTTTTTTTTCATTAATATTATGATAAGCATTATCTCTTTTTCAACTTCTTATACATTAATTAGTGTTAATAATATTGTCATTGTCATCACTCTTACAATTCCATTTTCGGATTATGTGTTATCATAACAAGATGAATCTTTTGATTCATTAAATTACAATGGAAATGAATATTTTCTAGTTATTCCATTAAAATTTCCATTAATTTTTTTGTTATTATTTATCTACTTTTGTTTTCTTCATGAACTTCTTTATGGATATAGCAACAACATTTGATCAACAAGATACAAACATATCTCTAAATGTATGATATTGGAAAATAATATTTCATATTATTTTATAAAGGCCTTGATTAAAATTCAAAACAATATTAATTATTTGAAATTCTTTTTTATATTTTTAATATATTCAACTGTTTATTCAAGATATGTTCTTTTCATTCTTCTGTGTCTTGTAACACATACGTATCAATAATAAATATATCATTCATCACTTTCTCATTATGAACATTTTGTTTCTTTAGTTTTTGATTTTACGTTATTATTTTCTTTCAAAACATTCTTCTTCATTTTGAATTTACAAAATATACTTTTCAATCAGTTGTATTTCAATTGATAAATAATTTAATTTGTTTAATATTCATTAATTGTATTTAGTTGTTAGTTGTTTAAAAGTAATTAAACATAACAATTATTTATCAATTTGAAGAATTGAAGTTATTTATTATTAAAAAACATTTCATTTTCATTTGAAATAAATAATTACAATTCTACATTTTTTAAATATTCATCAACTTATATTTTATTTAAATGAAAAACAACAAAATATTTTATCGAATGTTACATAAACATTATTATTGTTTTTATTTAATTTTACATTAAAAATATATTTTTGAAATAAAATGAAATAGAAAATATATAAAAATAAATAAATAAATGTGTCGATAATTTAACATAACAGTTTGTTTTTGTTTATTAGTTTGAAATACAAACATCATTAAAACAAAAATAAATTTGTAATGTTATGATTGAATTAAAAAAATGAATAAATAATTTTACACTACTTTTGAAATATACTTATTATTATAATTGTTTATTTCCCATTAAACAATTATTTTTTATTTAGTGACAATGATTATATTTTTATTCATGGATTATTAA
>NW_001915086.1:0-26578 GCF_000208925.1 Entamoeba histolytica HM-1:IMSS
CAAACCATATATGTCTTGAATGAAAATGTTCTACTGCAAATATTAATTGTTGGAAATAAACTAATACCTCTTCTATTTCTAATTTCCCTTTTGAACTTATATAATCAAATAATTCTCCTCCTTCAAGTAATTCCATTACTAAGAAAAGATATCGTGTTGTTTCATATACAGTATATAATTGCATAACATTTCTATGATTGATTATTTTTAAAAATGCTATTTCTCGCTCTACCTATCTTCATTAATTTTCTATTTCTCTCCTAAAATTCTTATTTCTTCACCTTTTATTATTCATGATTAATTTCTTCTTAATTCATAAATCTTTTGGTGTTGTTTGTTTCAATTAGTCTAATCAAAAAAATTCTCAAACTTTCCTTTTCATTTCTGGCTTTCTCATTAATTTTGTTTTATCTACTATTTTAATAGCTACTTTAACTCCTGTCTTTTCATGAAATGCAAGATATACCTTTCCACACATCCCCTCTCCAAGTTTTTTTCCAATGATAAATTGTCCCACTCGATAACACTGTGACATATTCTATGTTTTGCTTTTCAGTTCAATCTTCTACTTCGTTCTATAGGTTTTCTTTTTTTGTTTTTTCTTTCTTAAAAATATTTTCCCAATCTTTACCTTTCTTTCCCGAATCTCCTCCCTTCTTTTGTTTATTCTTCTTCTTTCCTTATTCTCTCTTCATTCTTTAATCCTTATCTCTTACTTATTAACTCTTTCTTCTCATCTTTTCTCTCCTTTCATTTCTCATTAAAACTTCACCATTCTGAAACTAAAATCCTCAACAAAAAAAATTACTTAATTAGCAATCATTATCACATATTACTTTGTTATAAATTATTTCTTCTTTACTTGGTGGTAGTTGTTGTATTTGTCCTGAAAAACAGACAAAGTTTTAAGCACAATATTAGAGTTTCAGTATACCTAACATTGTTTTTGGTCATTGTAGAATATCTTTCATTCTTTAACAACCTTAAATTTCCTTTTAAATTAAAGTCAAATGCGTACGAAGTTTTCAGTTTCTTAGATAGGGTGAGTTTGAAACAGGAAAGTCGTTCTGTATATATATCACACTTAATTCACTTCTTTTTATTTTCATAGGTTGAATGAGCTTTGTTCTGTGTTTTAGTTATATAGAAAACATGATAGCAAACGTATTGTTCTTCAAAGAGAATTTGTATTGTTTTGATTTATTAATTTCTTTGACTTATGAAGATAATATTTACTTATAATTATTATATATGTTAATGATTAGATAACCCAATTTAACTCCTTAACTAAACATCCGAGTTTATTTTTATTAGTCTTGTTTAACTTGGAATATTTAAATCAATTATATTCTTATTTATAGAGGTAATAATGGCGTTATGTTCATTTAATAAATATGATTTTATAATTTCTCGGTATGTTTCAGCTACTCAAACATTTTTTATGTTTATTTCTATATTTTGTACTAAAAACTAACCATTTGATAGAATGAATAAGAACTAACTTGTTTTAACGAATGCTTAAAACTGTTTTAACATAAAACTCACAGATGAACCATATCTTGTTGGTATTATTTTCTGAATAGTGTAGAGTAAAAATAAACATTCTTTTTTAATTGTTTACATTATGTGTTAGTTTGATACAAGTTATATTATTACTAATTATTTAACGTGAATCAATGGATTAGTTGTTGTTTTATAAAAAATGACTATAGAAGAACAATAAGTATTTAAGAAAATATATACAAGTTTAAATTTATATTTACGATAGAAGAATATTTCAAAAAATATTTGAAAAATTATTTGAGTAATTTAGTATGAATTAATGCAACATAACTTAATTTATAATATTAGTTGTTAAGTACAAACAAAAATTGTTGGACTGTGATAATAACAAATTCTTATGTTCATTTATAATGAAATTAAACAGTTACAACTACTTCATTTTTAATTTCAACTTTTATAGACATTATTAATGAGTCAATTCTGAAAGAGATGAATACTTTTGTAGTATCATAATATTTTTATTATGGTTTTTAAAAGACTTATCCATACTATTATTTACAGAGTCGTATGAAATAAAAATACTTTAACTCTCAGAATATCTTTAAGAATTTTAATCAAAACATAAACATTTGATATTGTGTTATAATATCAACATCGTGTGTAAATACAATCAATAATAATAATTGTTTATACAGTAGTTCAATCAAGCCAATTGTTTCAGTGTATTTGTTCAATTATACATTGATTGTTTTATTTATTGTAGAATAAAGATGAATAAAATATATGTTAATTAATGTATTGCTGTTTTTAATGATAAAGAATGAAAAAATAATGTAGAGTTACACATTATTATATGAATAATTGAATAGATTATTAAAACAAAGACATTAAAATAGACTTATAGAATATTAATGACTTTTACTAATTTAGGTTCAATTACTAAAAATATTCAATAATTATGTTAATAAAAAACATTTTTATTTATCAATGAACAACTTTATTTGATATGTGCAATTGTTTACAAGGTGTTAGTTTTATATTTTCATAAATATTCTAACAACAAAAAGAAAACAGAAAGATAATAACTCAAAATTTATTCATGGTTTATTTTTTTGGTATTGAATTTTACATACGTCAAAGTCCTAAAGTGAGCTTTAACATTAACAAATCAATTAAAACAAGACGTTATTTGAAAAACACACTATTCTTTTATTACCTCTTCTATTAGAATAACCTTTTTCTATCAAAAAGTTTTCATGTCTTCAATAAAAAAGAAAAGCCATAAGTTTAGTCTAGGATAATTAAACAACATCATTACTTTAAAATACAACCACTTTAAAGCTATAAATTATATCTTGTTTGAAAATTAAAAAAAAAGTACTTATTGAAAAGGTTGTGTTTTGTTGAAGACATAATACAAAAACAGAAATTATGCTTTTATTATAAATGACTTACATACATCTCTCTATCAAATTTAATACACACAAACAAAAAGAGTTTTGTCAGAATGACTATTCAGAAGGTGTATTTAGTTGCAGAAGAATGGAAGTTTTGAGGATATATTTTAGACTAACAAACCTAAAATTATAAACAACTCAAATCAAGAAAAGAGTTTAAGAACAAGAATGGTTTTGTAAATTAATGAAATTGGAAACATTCATTTATTATAAAATTGGAGAGATAACTAGAAGTTCAAAAATTGTAAATTTTGAAGAATAAAATATGTTATATATTACAAATGCTAAAAATATTTTTAAACGAACTAAAAGAACTAAAAAAAACAAAAGATAGAAGTGGTATACCAATGCAAGTTATCTTTTGGTGATCTATGCATACAGTACCACAAGACTAAATCATATTTTATATTTCTTCTGTTTTAATAAACAGAAGAAATTCCAATATGAAAAAGAATAAAAAAAAAGAAGATAAAAAAATAATTTAGAAGGAGATTTGTAAAATAAATTGTTCTAATTTTAGAAATGAAATGAGTCAAAAGAAACTATAGTTATAGTTAAAAGAACAGTACCAAATAGATTATGATTTAATTAAAATAGAAAAATTCTATTTATAAATTTGATGTGTAATTTTAAGTTTTGGAAATAATTTTAAAGAAAAAAAGGTATGTGTAAAAGGGAAAAAAACGGGAAAAGAAGCTAAAGGTCATCTTCATCAAAAAAATACATTTTAAATTGAGAAATGAATAAACGAGGTATTTTCAGGAGAATAGAAACAATACCCCTTTCTAATCAATTATCCCCAAAGACTTCTGGAATAACAAAACAATTGACTGCTTCAATATTAACAACTTTTAATAGATGTTTACCTAACGAAGAACTTATCATTACCTCACCATCTATACCTATGTTAAATCAACAACGAGATAATGAAATTAATGACTTGATTATTAGAAAAGGAGATATTATTGGGACACTCACTTCTCTTGAAGGTCCTGAATGTTCAATGGATATTTCTAAATTGACAAAATATAGAGTTATTGAACCACTTGGTCAAGGAACATTTGGTCAAGTATTTAAGTGTGTTGATTTATTAGATAAAGAAAAAGAAGTTGCAATAAAAGTATTAAAAAATCATACAGCATATTTTCGTCAAGGATTGATTGAAGTAAGTGTTTTAATGATTGTTTGTTTAATAAAACTAAAAGTATAAAGAAACATACTAATAAATATAGTTAAATACATTTTATGACCAAGGACATAATAACAAAATACTTATGATAAAAGATCATTTTATGTATTATAATCATATTTGTATTGTTACAGAATTATTAGGAAAAGACTTATATCATCTTATGAAAGAAAATAAGAATAAAGGATTCTCTATTACAACTATTAGAAAATTTCTTTTTCAAATATTAAGAGCATTAAGAACATTGTCACATGCTAATATAGTTCATTGTGATGTAAAACCAGAAAATATTTTATTACAAGGAGCTACCTCAAACATTAAATTGATTGACTTTGGGTCAGCATGTTTTGAAAATTTCACAATGAACACATATATCCAATCAAGACATTACAGAGCACCAGAAATTGTTTTAGGATTACCTTATTCATGTGCAATTGATATGTGGTCTGTAGGATGTATAGCAGCAGAATTTTTCCTTGGAATTCCATTATTTGCTGGAACAAGTGAATATAACTTATTATTTAAAATGATAGATATGTTAGGAATGTTGCCTAATGAAATGTTAGAGAATGGAACACGAACAAAAGAATTTTTTAATTTGAGAGGTGGTAATTATGAATTTAAAGAACAATTTCAATATGAAGCAGAGAAAAATATTAGACTTATACCAAATAGACATTATTTTTCTTATCATTCTCTTAAAGATCTTATTGAAAAAAATCCAATGAAAGTTAGTTCAAGTGAAATTGATGAAGTTAAAGAAATTCGTGCTTCACTTTATGATTTCTTACTTCGTTGTTTTGTATATAATCCAAAAGATCGTTTAACTCCTGACCAAGCTCTTGCTCATCCATTCATTTTAGGAACAGCTATAGAAGGATATAAAATACCTCCAAGAGAAGTTCCTTATAAAGAATATGGTAAAGTAATGACAATGAAAGGAAAAGAATATGTTGATCTTGCGTTTAATGGTATAGAAGAAAATATTTGTGATAATCAAATGTATTACAAAGCTTTTATGCATGCATTTTATAATGGTCAGATTGTTAATGTTCTTACTGAATCACCATATGTTGGTTCTATAACACCAGAAAGTTTTATTAAAGTTTTTAATGAAAAAGGTGGTTTTCCTAAAAAAGCTCAACTTATGAAATCCATTACTCCAAGACAAGTTAAAGTTGTAATAATTGACGATAATAAACAAGAGTTTTCTTCTTCAACGGAATCTCCTAATTCTGGATCAAAATCTTCATCTCCACAACTTGATAATGAAAAAGAAAAGCGTAAATCAAAGGTGGGAAAAATAAAAGACCTTTTTCGTAAATTAACACCAAGTCATTCTCCTAGAGCTTCACCTCGTTTTTCACCTAGAATATCACCAAGAACTTCTTTAAATTCTCCACATGGATCTTCTAGTAATAGTAGTAATTCACCTAATTCTACTTCTGTTAATGATAAAAGTCAACAATTTGTTCCTGAATCAATTAATGAATCTCATACAAGCAAATTCTCAATTGTATCTTTACGTATTAATGATTCTGATTCTGATGGAGAAAAATCAAAGAAGAAAGTCAAAGTAGATACTAGTAGTAATGATAAGAAAAAAAAGCGAGAAGAAAAGGAGAAAAAAGATAAAAAGAAGAAATAATAAAACCAGAGAATTTTATGTTTAATACTCATTTATTTTTAGTCTACTCCTTCTAAACAATTCAAATCCATTTGTAATTGAATAGAATTTTTGTTGTTATATGTTTTAGTAATAGATAGTTTCAGTCGTAGTTTATTAATATCATTGAACCATTCTTTGTTTTTTTTTTCAATTTCAAATATTTCTTATTTTTTATATATTGTATATTGTTTTATTTTAGACTAATGTTAATAAAATTTATTTTGAATAACAAAAACAAATGGTATCATAGTTATAGTGTTTGTCTTCACATTATACCAACTAGAGGATTATAGTGTGTGTTTTGTTTCTTTATCCTTTTAAGAATTAAACATAATGGAATGGAAATTATCTTCTTTTTTTTTAAAACTAATTAAATTCATGTATATCATTTAGCTTATTAATTTCTATCTTTTGATATAACATTAACACAAATTTAAAATAACACATTGTTAGTAATGTTACTCTTTTTACATTTTGAAGTAATAAAATTTATTGAATTGTACATTAATGTTATAGTTAATTAAATGTCGTTGGTACATAATCACAATTCGTATTATAATGTAAATGAACTAAAAAGCACACAAATTAATTAAAAAAATAAATGTACATAAAATGTTTATTAAATAAACCCACAAATAATCAATCAAATTACTTGTAATTTGCTTTTATTAATCAACGTCATCTTCTTCATCAATAACGTTACCTTCTTCAATGCTCATATCTCCTTCATCAATTTGATCGTCATCTAATCCTAAAAGCTCATTAGTTTCATGGTCCATAATATCTTCATAGTCATATTCATCTTCTTCACTTTTTTCTTCATTGTTAATATTTTCTTTACTAACATTAAACTCAATCTCTTCAAGATTACCTTCTTCAGGTTCTTCTTCTTTTTTGACATACACCTTTCCATTATAAATAATGTCATCATCTTCTTCTAAATCTTCACTCATTCCATCAGAGTCATCGTCATGTTCTTCTTGAGTGTTATTTGATGGTTTATTTTCAGCAACACCTTTTTCAACGTGTTTATCAATGTAATAATCAAAGAAAAATAATAGCTCTGATGGTATTTTGTCTCTTTTTAACTCAATAAATTCTTCTGAGTTAACAATCATCTTTCGAGGATCATTCTTTTCATCTTTAATTTTATTAACAGTTTTTTTATCAAAGGAAATATGCCCATCATTTGTTTGTTCTTCTTCTTCATGTGGTTGGTCTTTAATTAACTTCTTTAAGGCAAAACGATCCAGTAATAACTTTGAACTTAATGACTCCCAAAGTTCCAAATTTACATGAATTGGAGTTCCATTAATTAATGACTGTGTTAATTGTCTTACTGTTGGGTGGTAGTGATGCAATAAGAAATTAATTTCAAAACATTTTGTATTAATAGCCCCTGTATATGCAGGATCTCTTTTATTCCAATCAAATCCATGCTGACTTTTTTCACCTTCATTTTTGATAATTTGATTGCCACTATCATCAATATCAATATCATGGTAATGTTCTTCATCGTCGTCTAATAGCTCACCATTATCAAATAAACCTTTAAGAATAGGATATTTTATTAACATATTTGATACAATTCCAAGTACAGAACAAATGAATGAAGGAGAAGAATACAATGATTTAATCAATAATTTTTTAATAAAAGAAGCAATAACGTCAATAGATTCTTCTTTTAATAAGTTATTCCTTAATATATTGAGGAAAATAAATTGTTTTTCTGAAGGTAATTCAGTTATTTCATTAACTTTTTCATAAATCAAACGATTACAACGTTTTGATCTATCAATTTCATTTAATAAAGAAACACATTCCAAAGCTCTAGTAAATGGAATAGTTCTAGCAATTTTGTATAAGTCAGTTAGATGTTCTTCAATTTCTTTAAAATTTTTACAACAATTAATGCATTTTCTCATTCCAATAATAACATTTTGAAGAGCACGAGTATCAATTTCTTTTTGATTGTATAATGATTTAAAATACACAATAAGTAGTTTAATCATTGCTTCTGCTTGTTCTGGATTATTTTTTGAATATTGAATATTTTTGAGTGAAGTAAGACCTCTTCTAATAGTAATTTGATTAACATTAGGACGAATAATTAATTCTCTTATAGCATTAATAATATCTTCTGTTGTATCTTTATATCTCTTTAATAATTCTTGAATGTAAAAATCAGTTTTATTTGCAACTTTACCATTAAGATCACCTAATTTATTTACAACTAATGATATTACTTTATATCGTTGTTCTGGACATGAAGCTGCTAATTCACTTGCACAACGAATAGCAGTAAGTTTAAATTTATTAACATTTCCCATTGATGCATTTTTAAGAATTTCAAGAAATTGTGCATAAGAATTCTTTAACAAATGTTCAAAATAATATTTTGAAAGAATATAAGGAGTTGCAATTTCAAAGTTTTGTTGTTGAAAATTAAGTAAACAACGTTTTGGTAATAAATGTTGTTGAAATAACTCTTTTGTTGCTCTTATAGCTAACTCAGATTCATCTCTATTTTTCTTTGTACAATGTCCTAGTAATTGAACAAGATAATTATATGTATTAAAAGGACCACTCGATACTATTAATGCCAATGCTTTAATTTTATCATTATATGTACCAGTTGTAATTAATGACCTCATCCATTTACCATTATGTTCTGCAAGTTTCTTTTGTTCATAAACTGATGTCATTGCTTCATATTTTTCTTTGGCTTGTTTAAATTTCTTCTTGGCAATCTCATTATCATTTTTAATTGGTTTGATTTCTTCAGGAAGATCTTTCCACCAAGGAGCTGGTTGGTTTTCACTCATCAATGAGAATTAGGTTTTCTTTAGTTTTTTTATTTTTTATTTATTTTTTATTTTTTTAGTAAAAATTTTTAGTAAAAAAAGATGCATTACAGGAGACACCACAAAAAATATAAAAAAATAAATAACCAAAAAAGAAGAAATTCACATCATCCAAGAAATATAAATGATAGAAGAATGAGTGAAAATAGGTATTATCTGTATGGACAGAGATACATGAATAATCACACTAATCATTACAATAATAATTATCACCATAAATATCACAATATTGATGATACAAATTGTTTCACTCATCACTTCATTCATAATCATCGTCATAAACACTTTAATAATAACTTCAATAGAAATAAACAATATCAATATAAGAAAAACAAATACCATAATAACACACAAAGAAGGTACAAACAATATCAAAATAAGAAACAAAATAGAAATCAAAGAAAAGAAATGATAGAAATACAAAATCAAGAATATTGGAAAAGACTCTTTGAAGAAGAAATTAAAATACTTACACCACAAGAAGTAGAAGAAATTAAAAATACCAAGATTAAAGAATATACATCATCAACAATATGGAGAAGATGGTATTTTATTGCACGAGAAAAAACAAAAACAATCAGAATGGAAGAAGAGACTATTAGTATGACGCTGGAAGAAGACAATAATCAATACAACCCAAATGAGATTAAAGACAATAGAATATACAATAACTATGTAATGAGTATTGAAAGTGAAGAAGACGATGATAAAGATTCTACGAGAGTAGAAGCTAGGCTTGCTGAGGAGAAGAAGAGGCTGGTAGAAGAGGAGAAGAGGCTTGCTGAGGAGAAGAAGATCACTAAAGGAGAGAAGAAGAGGCTGGTAGAAAAGGAAGAAGAAAACAGTAAAAAGAAAAAAAGAGTAGAAGAAATAGAAAAGAAAGTGGAGGAGGATATGAAAGAGAAAGAAGAAATGAAAAAGGAATTACAAATAAAAGACCAAACCATAAAAAAACTAACTAAAGATATTATGGCATTAAAGAAGAAGCATGAGAAGGAGATAAGCACAAAAAACCAACGAGTATGATAAAAAATATTCAAATTCCATGCTGAATCTGAAAGAAAAAGGTCTGAAGTAAACAATTTAACACAACAATTGCTCTTCCTGAAAGATAAATTATCTAAATTAGAAAATGAAAGTATACAGGAAGAAAAGAAGAAAGATGAGGTAACTTACAATATAACAGACTCATCTGAAACACAAATTGTGAATGACCTCTCCCCCAATGTGGTAGTAGCTGATGAAATATCATCAAGTGAAGATGATCTTCCAAAAAAGAAAGTTAACGCAGAAATCCATTGAAGAAATGGATATTCAGCATAAGAGGATCACCACATTAGAATTAGATAATCAAAAAAAAAAAAAAACAAATGAAGTAAACAGATAGAAAAGAAGAAATTTTAACACTTTATAAATGTTTTGCTTTGAAATTATTTGAAAGAAAATTAAGAGGTCAACTTAAAGAAGAAATAATAGAAAGATTAATACAAGAATTTGGAATTAAAGTAAATGATATTAATGAATATAAAGAAATATTAAAGAAGACATTTAAAATAAAGAATGAAATTAAAAGAGAAATCAATAGAATAATGGAGGAAGAAATAATAAAACATCAATGGAAAGATAAAGAATTAAAAGAAATAATAACTAGAATGAACAAGAAAGAAGAAATAAAAGAAGAGGAGGTAATGAAAATATTTAAAGAAGAAGAAATGAAAGAACAAGAAGATATACAATTTATTAACTATTATTACAATAAGAAGAAAGTACATCAAATAATTAACATTATTAATAAAAAATGAAATAATAATAAATACATTAGATGATTATTATCATTATATTAAATCAGTATCTTCCACTATTAACATCATTAATAAAAATAAACAAGAAAGAAGTTGAAAGAAAAGTATAGAAAGAATATTACAATCAAAAATATGTAGATTGAGAGATTTACTCCATAATAAACAATATATGAAATTAAAAAGAATATTACATATTAAGAAATATGATATATATCATATTAAAATAAAAACAATTGAACAAATAAACTATTATAAATACCTCCGAAAGATGAAAAGAATAGAAATAGAAGCAAGAAAGAATAATTTGAAAAGAATAAGATGGAATTATAAAATGATGAAATATGGAAAAAGGCAACACCTAAATAAATCTAAAGAAGATGAATATCCAGATAATATCTCCACTATTAATTTCTGGAAATGAATCTATGAAACTAATACCAATATAGATTTCCTGAATATTAATTTATATGAAATATTAATTGAAAATCGAATTAATGATAGAATGGCTATAATCACTCCAAATGAACTAGATTGTGATATTAAATTTATTGTTAATTGGAAGGCACCGGGAGTTGATAAAATACAAGGAATTTTGGATTAAATATTTAGAACAACCAAAGAAATACTTATTAAAATTATTTAATGAATGGTTGAATAATCCTAATGAAATACCTCTTCATTTTATTCAATGAAGGACAATATTAATATATAAAAAAGGAGATAAACTAGACCCACAGAATTACAGACCAATAACGTGTTTAAATTGTCTGTTAAAAGTGTATACATCAATATTAAAGATGAAAATAGAAAGCCAATTGATGCTAAATCAAATTGAAAAACAACTATCATTAAATCAAATTAGATGTAAGAAATACACATATGCATCAAAAGAAGGATTATTATACAACACTATAATCCAACAATTATTATTAAAGACTAAATGGAAGTGGGTAGAAACATATTATGACGTCTCCAAAGCATATGATAGTATTAACCACCAATGGATTAAACAATGCTTAATATATTTTAATATCAAACTAGCATTAATTAATAATATATTATATATATTAAATAATACACAAATTAATTTGTATTACAATCAAGAAAGTGTAGGTATAATTAATGTAGAAAGATGAATAATACAAATGATAGTTTATCTCCACTTTTATTTGTATTATCTATTGATATATTATCTAAACAATTAGATAAACAAATAATCAAATTAAATATCAAAATGAATGGAGAAGAAAAACAAGTCCAGTTAAACCACATATTGTATATGGATGATTTAAAAATAACGACTAATAGCCTCGATGAAATGGAAATCACACAAATTGACTAAATAAATATTTAATGCAGTATGATTAAAAATTAATGTAGAAAAGAGTTTGATAATGACTAATATTAATAGTCAAATAAATTGAGAAATTGTTGAATTAACACGAGTAACTAATAACAATCATTATAAATATCTTGATATTGAAATATGAGATAAAATAAATATTAATAAATATTGTACAAGAATATTAAATGTTGTATCTTCTATTTTATCATCATTAAACACTATGAAATACAGCAGCCTCAATACAATAAGAAAGATTAATAGTGATATAATCTCCAAATTAAGATATGAATTTAGTATTGTCCCATGGAAACTATGAGAATTGGAGAAGATAGATAAACAAATAAGAAAATCATTAATACAACTCCAATTATATAGTAGAAATATCCCAAAAAGTAGATTATATGTTAAAATAAATGAATTTGGAATAGGATTAATATCAGCAAGAGATGAATGTGGTAAAGAATTATTAAGAATATATTTAAAATATAAGTGGAGATCAAACACAGGAATATGAGAAATGATAGAAGCAATAAAAGAAAATCTAAATTGAATAATTAAAAGAATGAAGAAAGCATTTGGTAAGAAGATTAATTTTAATGAATTAATGAACGTAATAGAAATAAATGAAAGAAAGCACAATGTAAAGGAAATATTTGAATTTGTAAATAATGAATTGAATGATAGATATTTAAGTGAATGGAAAGAAAAGAAATGTGGTGAATATATAAGATGTGCAAATGGCACTTTCAATGATAAGAAATTAACAGTAGCCACTTGGAGGTCATTAAATATAAAAAGAAATGCATTCCTCCAAATAGTAAAAATGCAAGAATGAGTAAGTATGACAGGAAATATTAAAGCAAAAATACTCAAAAGTGATGATTTAAAATATTGTAAACATTGTCATAACACTATTACATCTATTAGTCATATATTGTTAGGATGTAATGAAAAAGAATCAAATATTAAAACATGATTATGTGTAAACAAATATTTAAACACATATTAATTACACATTTTAATGAATTTGATGCAATTGATTTTAATAATCCTCCTAAATGTATTAATAATGATGAAATGGTTATAACTTACAACATTGATTTATTGGTTAGTGATAATTCATTCCATGCTAGAAAACCAGATATATATTATCAAAATATTACAGAAAAGAAATGATATAATATAGATGTTGCTATATGTCAGGATAATAATTTAGAATTAAATTATATTCATAAAATAAATAAGTATAAAGATTTACAAGAGAAAATAAGAAATAATAGAGAAATAATATATGTTGAAATAATATCTGTTATATTATCAATAAATGGTTTAATTCACAAAGAGTCAGTAATAAGATTAAAATCACTGAAATTACAATTAGACTTTGCCAAAATCCTACGAACAATAATAATAAAAAATATGAAAGACTTAATGTTTTATACAGGAAATTCTGGCAGCACATTAGAAGAAGAACAATCTAATGCGAGCATGCTAGAAATTAACTCTATTACACCAATAGAGCATATTGAAGAAACT
This sequence comes from Entamoeba histolytica HM-1:IMSS, assembly GCF_000208925.1. Classification (NCBI taxonomy): domain Eukaryota; phylum Evosea; order Mastigamoebida; family Endamoebidae; genus Entamoeba; species Entamoeba histolytica. The sequence continues at coordinate 13,366 of NW_001915086.1, forward strand.
GAAATAATCACTTCTCAGTATGAAGAAAATCCAATTGAGGATATATCTAATAATTGACCTTTTTTTTTTTTTTTTTTATTTTAGTAAAAATTTTTAAACTTCAATCTTAAATTTCATTCTTCATGTCATCTGAAAATACATATTACTGTGAAAATTGTCATAAAAAGTATAATAGAAATAAAGGAATATTAGTCTGTCCATTTTGTGGTTCTGACTTTGTAGTTGAACAGCCATTTGTTATGTTTAAAAAAATGCCAATTCCTGAGAATGAAATGATAAGAAGGTCATATAACCAATCATTTAATGATTACTCACAACCTGATTTGATTGATTTTCCACACCCTTCATCTGAAAGAATTCCTTTTCATCCAGACCCTATGAGTTATTCAGGAGATTTGTATATGCTACAACCACGAATAAGAAATCCTATTCAAATTTATCCAAGAAACCCATACACAGGAAGTTCCCATGAGCCATACCTTGGTATTTATGATCGTGGTAATTTTGGTACTATTAATGATATTTCATATAATCGCCCAACACAACCACTACGACCAATGCCATCTTCTTCATTACAAATTATTCCAAAAGAATGTTGTGTCTTTTGTGAAAAAGAATTAGAAAAAGAAGAAGATATTATTACATTAACTTGTGGGCATCAATGTCATAGCCATTGTGTAAAATCTTCTCATTGTCCTATCTGCACTAGTCTTTACAATTAATTCACTTGTTTCTATTTATGATATTTATAACATAAATTTGTTTTTAGTAACATTCAATTACTATTTTAAGGTATGTTTCATTATGATATATATTAATACTTGTCAGACATTATTTTCCCCAAACAATAAACCTTGAGAAAGATTCAGAAGGTTAAGGAATCAATATTATTCAAAAGATATTTTAAAGTTTATTATTAGAAGAGTTGAAAAATTAACCAACATGAAATGAGAAAATATTAAAATATTTTCAAATCATATAAAAACAATAAATAAAGAAAACCATTAAAAAATATCTCAAAGTGTTGTTTTATTTAGCTTATTTTGAGAAAGACTATTTATAGTAGTTTCATTTGAAAAAATAAAAATAAACTTCGGTTTGATTGACAAAATAAAGATATAATATTTGTTTGGGGATGGTTTAAGAGATATTTAAATCAAAGTCAATCTTAATATATCATTTAAATATGTCTTTGACTGAAAGCTGTAAAATTTCTAATACCCCAAGAAGAAAAGAATATAATGACCTAAAATATATTATCAAGAAAAAAGTAATTAAAGATTTAGAATGTTATCAAGAGTCTATTCTTATTGCTTTATTGAATCAATTTTGTGGAATTACTATTTGTAGACCTAGAAAACAATGTAGTGTTGCATTATGCTGTGCTAAAGTTCAGACTATTCATGTGAATAGTGAGAGTATTGAGGTAATGAAATTAGCAGAACAAAGATTTAAACCTATTTATGATCAAGACATTAAAGATGGTATAGCTAAAGCAACTTCTTTTAGAAGATTTGAAAAAAATAAAAGGATATTTGTTCATAACTTTTTATTTGATCTTGCTTTAGAATTTGGCTTCTTTTTTGACTCAAAATTATCAAGAAAATCAACAAAAACAGATTCTATTGAAAGGATTCAACGTGTTTATTTTCGAGGAAAACTCATTATTGAATTAGAAGAAGTTGTTGAAAAAGGAAGTATTTTAACTAATCAATTTTTTGATTTGGTTAGATACGGAGTTACTTATACATTAAACAAAAATGACCAGATCATCTCAAAAGTGTTTAGTCATTTATGTCCTGTTATTAATTAATGAACATAGTTTTATTCTTCAATTATTCACATAGCCTTTTGATTTATAAACGAAATTAACCTTTTTATTTTTGTTTAATATTATTATTTTTTTTTCAATTTATTTCTTAATAAAATCGGCTTTTTTTTAACTTAATTGATAAAAACTATAAGTTTTGGTGATGATTATTTTTCAATTTCTGCTCTCAAACCTGCGATTCTTTATTTTAAAGTTTTTTTTTCTAGTTTTATTATAGAATATTGATGGAATGATTTTTATAGAATATATGAAAATCGATAGTTACAAAGAACAAATTGTATTAATACTTTATTTTTTCTTCTCAGAATTATCTGGAGTTAAAGGAACTAGTCTATATTCTCTTATATCTCGTTGGCGTTTAATAGACTTTCTTAATGGTTGAGATTTAGCTTTCATAGAGTCTAATTCTTGAGGTGATTCTAATGGTTCTCCAATGTATCTAGTTTTAAAGATATGTCCATTTTTATATTGAGGTGGAATATAACCTAACATATAACATTTACTTTTATCTTTTCCTAAATCCATTCCACGTATTGGAATAATTAATCCACCAAATTGATGTTTTGTATAATTACTTTCAATATGTAATGGTTTATATGTTTTGATTGGAACAACTTGGTCATTTGAAATATATGTTTTAATTTCTTTTTTTAATTGTTTCCATGCTTCTTTACCTATTTTCTTGAAATGATGAATATCTTTTCTGTAATACCAATTTGATTTACCTATGAAAATAAAAGTATTTCCATATCTAGAATTCCTTTGTTGATCTTTTTTTCCTAATTCTTTTTCAATTGGCTCAACAACATTCAATAATTTCTTTTGATTAATAAATCCAATCAGTGCAATAGCTTTATAAAATGATCTTTCTCCATTCATATCAATTTTAAAATCTTCAGGATAGAAACTACTTAATGGAGAAGAAGTTGAATTCATTAATTGTTGAAATTCTTTTGGAAGGCAATGTTTTGATTGAGGTGGTAAGACTGACATTAATTGTTCAAATGGCCTAAAAGGTTTTCCTTGTGTATATTGTACTTCAAATTCCGGATCAAGTAATTTACCAATATCTTTAGCAAAAGGAGCATAGTAATAAGGATAATACCAATCCCATGATTGACACCCTTCGTAATAATAACTAAATACCCAATTTAGTCCTTCAACATATGAATCAACAATTTCTATAATATTATTTTTTTCTTTCTTATAATCTACATGAAATTTTTGTTGGTAATATCTTTCTTCGTATCCTTGTTCTCCTAATTGTATTTCATCATGCTTTAACTCTTCCATTTGGCGAACTACTTCTTGTTTCTTTTTCTCAAGACTTTCTCTAATCAATTGAGACTCTTCTTTTGCTAACTCCACCTCTTTTATACTCTTTACTTTAATTTCAGTTTTACGTTGAGGTAATGCTTCAGTTCGATTTTCAAAAGCAGATTGAATTTGATAATCTAATTCTCTCATCTTTTTGTCAAAATAAAGTTGATCTTCTTTTTCTTTTCTTAGTCTTCTGTTAACCAAAAGTTGCTTCTCTTCTTTCCCTACAAGATGAAGGAACCTTTTAACTATCTTAAAATTAATAGTTCCATTTTCGGTAATATAGCCATTTTCTGGAAGAAATTTAAGATAGATTTTAATCAAAATGTCAATTGCTCCTTCTTGAATGTCTAGAGAAGGGATATGAGGTAAGAAATCATTCCCAACTAAGAAACAGAAGAAAATAAAATCATCTAAACAACGTTCAAAATCATATTTTTCTACTTTAATTGTATTATTTAAATATTGTCTAAGAACATGACAATCAACAAAAATAAATGGTTTTGTGATTGGGTCTAATGGTGCTACTCTATTATAATTTTTGCAACTATCCGAAGAATGATATTCACCACAAATATAACACTTATCTCCTTTATTATATGGCTTATCTCTGATAATACTAAAATACCTTTCATGAGTTGCTAATGCTAACATAATCAAATCTGCATCCAACCCATACATACAATGTCTTATATATGGATTATAATTTTTACAATCCTTTTGTCTTCTTATAAAATCAATAATTTTATGTTCTCCTTCTCCTGGAACACTTGAATCACTAAATATAACAATAATACTATTCCAATATTTAGATGAATTCATTCTTTCCTTAATATAGGCTTTAATAACTTTACTAACAGCCTCCATAAATTCAGTTCCAGGAGTTATACAATTAGAATCAATTGGTTTTTCTTTAAAAACACTTTTTTTTTCTTCAAAACTTTGGTTTACCATATTTTGTGCTGTTTTAAATCTACGACTTCGTTGCTGGTTCATTTTAGCACGTGGAGCAACACCATCAATTGCTATGTATAAAAGTTTTCTTGGTCTAACTATGTCTACCATATAATCAATATACCGAGTTAATAAAACAAATACATCAACATTTGTTTCTGGTGTTTGTCTATCAGTAGGGTGATAACAAGGATGAATTAACCCGTTCAAATCAATATAAAAATTATCATACTCAACTCCATTAGGGTTTGGAGATAACAAGTCATCATTTTCTATAGAACTGTTTTTCTTACAGTCATTGGTAATGCTGACATATTTTTTTGTAAGCCAGGCAAAGAATGAAGGCACTCCCATGGCTCTATCTTTTGCTCATTTTATTAGTTCTTTTACAAATAGTTTTATGTTATATATTACATAAAATTTTTTATTATTTATTTTTAGAAAAATTTTTATCTCAAAATATTCTAATTTTTTAATACACTAAAAAATCAAGTTCTTTCAAATCACATTTTATTTCTTAATATTTTTTTTTTGAATGTTTTTATTAAGAGAAGTGCGTTTTTTTTTATTTTCATAGAGAGATGGTATTTGAAGTTATTGAATATATCAATTTTATTTATTTTTTTGGTTTAAATAACAAATTAAAATGATGAAAAACAAAATGAACTGAAAATAGGATTAATGGAGGAAGTTAAAGAGAAGCAACAAGCATTAGATTTCAGTGTTAATGGAATTGAAATTCATTTTCCATATCAGTTCATTTATCCAGAACAATATCAATTCATTAAAACAGTAACTAGTGGAGTTACAGATAATAAAAAACCACCACATAAACAAATTATTATTGAAATGGGTACTGGAAGTGGAAAGACTGTAAGTATTATCACTGCAGCAAAAGGGTTATTGGATAATCAAGGAAGTAACATTTCACATACAATTTATTGTACTCGTACTATTGATGAAATTAAACGAATTTTTAATGAACTAACAAAATTATCAATACCATCAATTGTACTAGCATCAAGAGCACATTTATGTTTATTGGATGATGTAAGAGAAAGTAAACATGCATCTTTACTATGCCAAGAAAAAAGAGATAAAGGATTATGTCCATATTATCATGATATAGAAGATGAAATACCAATTGTTGCTGGAATAGATGAATTAGTTCAATTTGGTAAACAACATAGACGATGTCCATATTTTTGTTCAAGAAAAAATTTTTATAAATCACCATTTATAGTTTGTACATATAATTATATACTTGACCCTAAAGAAGAAAATGTTACTGTCGGTAAAATGATTGATTTAGATCAGACATTACTTGTTTTTGACGAAGCACATAATGTCGATAATATTGTTGTTGATGCACAAACACTTACATTATCATTAGAAACAATAGAACTTGCAACAATTTCATTAGCCCGTCTTACAAAACTTCTCTCAGTTGAAGCATCAAAAAAACCTTTAGAAAATGAATATAAACGACTTGTAGAAGGTCTTAGACGTTCAGAATTAACTAATAATATTGAGGAAGGAGAACCATATTTTTATAATGAAAAAAAGAAAACACCAGAAGGAGATATTGATTATGACAAAGTCATTCCAGGAACTTTTAGAAGTTCTAGTCAATTTGTTCTTTTAATGAAAAGAATAGTAAACTTTTTTAGAGAGAAATTGCATGAAGCTCCTACAAAAAAACAACAACGAATTAAGGAACAACACTCAATTCAAGTAAAAGATATTGTTACTGGATTATGTGATTCTTCAGTCTTAACACCAGAAATCATTAAATTTATTCCTAACAGACTTCATTTACTTATTCAAACACTTGGAGATGAATATGGAGGAAGACAGGATGTAAAAGGAGATTCATTTTATTATGATGCTTTATATCTTGTAGCAGATTTTGCAGCATTACTATGTTCTAGTCAAGAAGGATTTTCTTATGTTCCTGATGTAGTGAAAATAGACAAAGATGATTATTATCATTCAGTATTAAATTTAGTTTGTGTTGATGCAGCAAATGCTATCCAACCAATATTAAATAGATTTCATTCAATAGTTTTTACATCAGGAACATTAAGTCCATTAAAGACATATATCAATATTCTTGGGCTAAAGAATGTTGTTGAAGAAAAACAAATTAGATCACCAACAAGTGATATAGGGAGAAGGATTTGTCCATTATTTGTAACAAAAGGATTTGATCGTATTGCTATCACTTCTCAATTAGCAGACTCTAAGTATGCTGGAGCACGAAGTGATCCACTAATTCTTTCATCTCAATTTTTCTATAAAGCTGATCGTTTAATTCTCCATTCTTATGGTAAATTGATTGTAGAATTATCTAAAACGGTACCAGATGGTGTTTTATGTTTCTTTCCAAGTTATGCTTATATGAATATTTGTATTTCTTATTGGAATGAGATGAAAATATTTGAATCAATTGCTCAAAACAAACTAATATTTATTGAATCAAAAAATGCTTATGAAACATCTCTTGCTTTCCAAAATTATAAGTTAGCTTGTCACACTGGTAAAGGTGCTGTATTACTTTGTGTTACACGTGGTAGATTATCTGAAGGAATAGACTTTACAAATCATCTTGCTAGAGCTGTTTTAATTATAGGAGCTCCATATCTCCAGTCAAGTCCTATCCCAATAAAAGAAAGAGTTGAATATCTTAATAATAAAAAAATTATTTCAAAAGATGATTATTTAATATTTGATGCTATGAGAACTTGTAATCAATGTCTAGGAAAATGTCTAAGGGGAAAAAATGATTATACAGTTGTGATATATGCAGACAAAAGATATAAAATTAATGATCGTAATGTCAAGGCATCTATGCCACAATGGATTCTTGATGCTATTCAAAAAAGATATATTGATCTTTCTGCTGATCAAAGTATTGTATTAGCAAAAGAATTTTTAATGAAAATGAGTTATTCATTTGACACTCAATTCCCAATTGAAGAAATGATTGGTAAAACATTATGGACATTAGATAATATTCGTAAAGAACAATTAACAACACAAAATTAATTATTTTATTATTATTACTATTCTTTACTATTCTTTTCATTGAAAGTATTACAATTCTTCATTTTTTTTTTAGAATAAATAAATTAATTAAATAGAAGTGTGTCATTCATTGTTAAATCAGTTTTCTTTCTATTTTTAGAAATGATAATGGAATCTATTCCATAAAAATGAATCTAATTAACAGATCTTTGTTGGATCAAATATACACATATTGGAATAATGAAAAGTATAATAGAAAAGATAAAGTCTGATGGTAATATTGAAGAAAGTCAACATCATCGAGTGACTAATAATCAGTCATTTGAACAGAGAAATGAAATTATCTTTAAACCTAAAATAGGAACAGAACAACTCTTGAGAAATGCAATGAATAATAATATTACCTTTTTCTCACAAGATTCTGGTTCTATTGGTGTTACAGCTGAGGAATTGATGAAAGAAAATTCAACAAATTTGGAAATAACAAATACAACAGACCCAGAAACACATACAGACACACAAAAAACTATTTCTTATACTGGAATTGGAACTCTTAAAACTGAAACACCATCATCTCAAAAAACAATGATATTCAAACCTATAGAAGATATTGAAAATGAAGACGCTTTGTCTGGTGAAAAAACTCTTTCTATGGGAAGTTCTCTGGATCGAGATGATGATGATATTGAACAATTTAATAATAAAAAAGGTATGGAAGAAGAAAATAATGACATTCTTTCAGATGACCATACTATTGAAACACTTACAGCAGACTCTGATAATTCTTTAATAGAAAGTGATGAAGAAAAAAATAAACAACAAGGAAAACCAATTTTTTCAAAACAACCACTAACAAGAATTGAATCAAAGTATTTTGATGAATCTTTATTAGGAAATGTTCCAACTATTGAAAAAATTGGTGGAACGGAAGGAGAAGATTCTTACTTTAAGAAAACACAAAAAGAAGAAATGAAACACAATGGCTCATTGAAGAATCAAAACAATACTTATTTTCACACAGTTTCAAGTAAATATGAAGATGATAGTCTCTCATCAAAAGAAACAATTGCATATTCATGTCATTCATTAAATAAAAAATACGACTCAGTATGTGAAAGCACAACAGCAAAAGAAATTGAAGAATTAAATGAATTACTTGAAGAAAGAAAAATTAATAAAAAATCATTTTATTTTGACCGAAGTGATGAAGAAGATGAAAAGTTAAAAACAATTGCAGAAATATATAACGAAGAAGAAATGTTAAATCAACCAGAGCTAAATGATAGTAATGACTCATCAAGAGATACAATTATGACACTTGGATTAAATGAACATAGGTTTCAACAAATTGTAGATTCTCTTGATCTATTTGATGAATATAATGAATTAAATGAATTTGAGAGAGAAGCATATGCTAAACTATTTGGTAAAGTTGGACTTTTAAAAGACCATATCCAAGTTGGAAGAATTCAACAACCTACTCCAAGAGAATTTCATTCATGTTGTGAAAAAGGAGAAAAAGAAGAAACTATTAAAGAGTTTTGTTCAAGTTGTAGTTCAATAGAAGAGCTTGAACTATTCTTGAAATCAACTTGTAGAGTTCTTGGACTGAACTGGGATGAAATGAAACAATTTTTTAACACAGAGTCATTAGGAAAAATGAAAGAGTCAATCATTAACTTATTTAAAGAGATTGAATTGAATGAGTAATTGAAATGATTTTAACTTTTTTTTAATAATTTGATTTAATTATGATTGACTTTTTGTTTAATTCTCATCAATTAAAAAATGGATGAGATGATTATATCTTAATGAAAAGAAAAACATTTAAAACAGTCTTATTGAAAATAAGAATTTTGAATTAACTAAATTCATAAAAGAAGGGGATGAACGAAAAAGAAGATGAAGATATAGATTATGAACAAATCAGGAGAAGGTATTTTAACTCTCAACCTCCAATAAGAATAAGAACTATTAAACCTGCAAAATCAGAGCCTATTCCAAAAGATCATTATGAATTATTTCACCAATCAAGTAAACCAATTCCAATAAAATGTCACTCTCCACAATCGCCTTCTATATTTATGCCACCTCATGAATATAAAAAATTACATCCAGAAGATAGTTATTCTAATTCTCCTCCTTCAGAAGAAAGGGTGTAATAGAAACTATTTTAGTCTCAATCAGTAGATTTCATTTCAATAAAATAAAAGAATCTATTGTTATTCTCAATGAACTGAACTCAATAAAAAATAAAGTATATGAGTTAACTTAAATTCTTTTTACAATAACATACATTATTTTTTTTTAAAGAAGTAACAAAAAGCAAGATCATATATCATAAAAATAGTATAAATTATCTTATTTAAGAAATATAGATAATGGATTAGCATTTTAGTTTAAATTCAGCCATTGATATCAAATAAATTTAGTTTCTTTCACTTTAAAAAATTATGTTAATTTGATATTTAACTTTATTAATGTTGAATCTCTTAGTTCTTATAATATACTCAACTTTTATTTAATTGTGCTTCACTTGGTCATTAAAAAATAATCCTAAATTTAGTTCAATTAGATATTGTTGCATGAAATATTTAAATAAAAGACAACTTTATAACGCTTAAACAATCATAAATAAATATATAAATATTTATTTATATATTATATGAATAATTATTATATATAAGTAACGTTTCTTATTTAAGATTTTTGATATAATGGAACTTAGTATATGCATTTTATCTTTCTTATTTGTCTAATATGGGTTAATTTTGGGTTACAGAATAATAAAAGAACAAAATAATTAATCACAAATCTTTATTTTAAAAAGGTGTTGCTACATATTACCAATTACTTCTTTATGATCTAATTAGTATCATCAATGTATTGATTGACTAGTGTTTTTTCTCACAAAAGTTTTGAAATATATAAATAAAATGTCATAAAAATGAAAAAATAAAAAGCATTTATGGAATTATAGATATTGCCAAAGAATAATGAAGTTACTGGCATTATTATTTGTTTCAAATTTTAAGTTCAGTTCTATTAAAAACATCAAAGTTTTTAACAAAGCAATGAAACAATACAAAATTATATCTTTTTCTATAATCTTTACTATTCAAAAAAAGAAAAAAATTAAACAAAAAAAACCACAAACAATGGCAGCCGAACAACAAACAACACCCGCAGTAAAGTGGCCATTTTATATTGAGGATGAAACAGATTTTAGTACCCTTGGGATAATTTCTCTTGTGTTATCAATTGTATCATTCATTTATAAAGTTTGACTTCTTTAATTTTTATTTAATACTATCAACAAGACTAATGCATTAGAGCCGTGTCACTGTCATGGCTGCTCTTATTTTCTTTGTCCTTTCAATTCCTCACAAACAAAAAGTTGACCTTCAGATTTCAGCTCTTATTGTGTCTGGTTTTCCCCTTCTTATTGCTCTTGCATTTGCATATATGTTCACTCCTGATAGTTATGCTTAATTGATTAATTTCTTAAAACAGGAATAATTTGGGGGTTTTTTATTCATACAATATTTAATAAAATGATAAATAACACAAGAGATTAATAAGAAAAGAATAATGAAGAAATAGTTTGCTGTCTGTTTGACAGACAATAAAAGTACTGAAAGTAACTAAAAATGGTTTTTGTGGAATTTACAATACCATTATAAAACAAGTAATTAATAAAAAAAATGAAGAGGAAAAGAAAAGAGTGGAAAAAACAACAGAAAAATATCAAAAAACTCAGATTGGTTTTATAAAGACCAATGAGAAAAAGTTAAGGAGAAGTCATCTTCAAAAGAATGAAACTAAATAAACTTAAACCCTACGATGAATAAGTTAATGATATATATACTTTGCTTTATCATAAGTGGAACATATGCATTTGAACTTGATGGACTTCCAGCTTGTGAAAATGGACCATTAGAAGATTCATCTGATTTTGCATTTGTTGATGAGATGAATTGGTTTGAAATATTATTAGGAATTGCTATTATCTTTTTCTCATTTGTATGTTTTGTCCCACAGATATATAAAATATTAAAAAGAAGAGATGGGAGTGGATTATCTCCTTCTTTTTTACTTATTCTTGCATTTAATCAAGTATTTGCTGTTATTAATGCCACTATAACAAATTCACCAACTATGCATAGTTGTACTGTTATTGGATGGAAATTATGTTTACCACCATTATTATCATATTTCCAAATTTGTGAATTAATGATTTTATGTTACCCAATGTTTGCTTTATTCCTTGTCTTCTATAAAAATAAAAAAGAAAAAGGATACAAACGTTCACTAATATATTTTATCTCTGCTTGTATATTTTTAGTATTTTCTATTATTTTGATTTTAACTTGTTTAAAGTTATGGGGTGAATGTTCAAAAATTACTTATGCTGTTGGATTTTGTTTTGGAGTTGGTTCAACTGTTACAACATTGATAGAATATCTCCCTCAAATTTGGAGGACTTTTAGAACAAAAGAATGTGGTTCAATGTCATTTACTACTAATTGGGTTACTACTGTTGGTACTGGTATTATTACATTTTATATGATCTTTTCTACAAGCCAACATTTCACAACATTAGCTAGTTATATTGCATCATTAATTCAACACATTGTATTATGTGCATTACAAATTAAATATGATTATATTGATAAATGTACTGTTCCTATGGCAAAGAATGAAGTTAAAAAGAAAGTTAATACATTTAGAAAATTATTCCATTTACCATTATATCCTGTAGAAGAAGAAATGGTGTTTGACCATCTTCCTCAAGACAATAGTGATGAAGAAGGTTGTGAGCTTGTCCAAACAAATAAAACAGAATACCCTCCAAATAAATCTCCATCTCCTTCAACTGGGGCATCAAATGATACTTTTTATGATTTAGATAAGGAAATAATAGGAGGTGATAGTGAAATTGTTCTTTAAAAATTGAAAAATTCATTTTTTTGATTGATTTAGTAATTTGGTTAGATTTTTCCAATAGACAATCCTAAAAGAAATTTATTCTTCCTCTTAACGCTTTTAACCATATTTTTTTTTATTATGTTTTTGTCTCAGATCAGAGGTATTTTTCGTTTAACTGCTTATTCTCAATTAACTTATTTTTCTAACAAGAAAAATAATCAATAAAAATTCTTAAAAACCTTTTTTAATTGTTTTTAAAAAATTTATAATTGGAATTAGTAATATCAATCATTTTTTAACTCAAAATAATAATTTTAATAAACAAAGTATATTAAACAAATAATAAAACAATAATAGACTCTATTTTGAAATAAATGTTTTAACAAAATGTTCTGTCACACAAATTGTATTGAAATATTACCTCAAAATTTTTATGAATTTTTATAGAAATATTTATATAAATAGAAATTGGAAAAAATTGGTTTAATGATTTATTATTAGAACAATAATTCTTTGAGATTAATAACTTTATAGTACACACATTCATCCTATTCATGACATTATTCTATAATAAATTCATGAGTAGAATATAAACAATTTTCATTCTATCAATTCATTTAAATTTAATTAAACAACTGACCATTTAAATCTTAAAAAAATTATTTCTTGAGTTAGAGAATTTATTATGGTTATATGAATTTATTCACAATAACACAATAAACAAATATAATAAAATTAATTACATACAAGTCAAAAATAATGTTGTTTATTTAATATTAATAGAATATTGTTAAATACAATTTAAAATCATAAAAAAATATAATATAAACAAACTATATATTAAACTTAATATACTTCTTTATAAAATATATATAATATATTTCTCTTATACAAACATATATTTATTGTTATTTTATATCTTTATTTTTCTCAATAATAAACAAAACAATAACCATCGATTTTTATATGTTCTTATTAATTCTTGCTATGACTATAATTATTTGAATTTAATTATATATAATATTATAATAAGTAGCAAGATTAATAATAACTAATGATAATTATAAGATGGTTTTATACAAATAAGTTATTAATCAATATTATCAAATTCATTTATCACATACTATTTTCTTGGTATGTTCATACCATCTT
>NW_001915085.1:0-16311 GCF_000208925.1 Entamoeba histolytica HM-1:IMSS
AATTGTATAAAACTCATAATAAATGCGAATGCATAATTAATGAATAACAATGAAGTGAAAGAATAAGTGAAATATTTCATTCATTATCATTATTTTATTAATTTTATTTTAGTAGTTACATAAATAACAATTAAATTATTAATATATTCCTTTAGAAATCAAAACAAATCAACAATCAAATATTTTAATGATAAGAATGATAAATAACAACAAACAAATATGAAATAAAATAACAAATATTATTAACTAAAAACAAGAAGAAATAACTAGAAAAACATATGAATATCATTAATAATATAGAATAATATGAATATAAAAATAACAGAATAAATACATATGTTTATCAAATAAATTATAATTATCTTATTATTTCATGATATTTTGTTTATTGTTTTATTTACTATTTACTTAGTTCAATTTATTTAATTTATATATTTCTTATATTTATTTATATTTTATATATCTTTCACATTCATTACATTTCATGCAATTTTAATATATTACGTTATGTTTTAAACATTCGTTTGAAATGATTTAATATTTTATTTTATCATTTATTCTCACCATTAAATATATGAAGTATAATTGTTAGTTAAATTGATATTATCTATTATTCAATTATTCATTATTATGTTTTTGAATATACTAAATCTCATAAGATTGTCAACTAGTTATTTCAAATGTCATTACCACAATTAACATTATTGTTTATTTTATTCAAGTTAAATATTAGTAACAACAGCATTATAAAATTCATATAAAACCAATTTTTCATCAAAAAACATTGAAATAATGTAAATGATATAACTATTATAATATACTATTAAAATAATATTAATTTCATTAACTATCAATAATTCATTCTCAAATAACCAAAGTTATAATAAAAAAGAACGATTTCACTTGTTATAAAGACAATTATCATAATTCAATTAGAATATTTAATCGAAACGAATATGAATAAAAATATAAGATAGAACATCATAGTGATGAAATAATAAGATAAAAATGAAGAAAGGCTATAAATAATTAAGAATAATAAAATATGAAAATGAAGAAGATTGAAAAGAAAGAGATTGTATAAATCATGTGATAAAAGAAATAATAAAAATGAATGTAATACAATATATCAAATTATTCCAAATAAGAATAAATTAACTACATTAATAAAATAATTAAAGAATAAATAGAATGAAATATATAAAAAATTGAAATGAAATGATTAGTTAATTATTAAATTACAATGAAAATGAAATGATAATAAATTAACAAATAAAATAATGAAGCATGTTAATATAAAAAGAAATGAATTTAAACAATGAAATTAATTCAAGAAAGTTGTATCTTTATATGAAATTAACAAATAAATAATTACATCAAATAAGAAATGAAATGGTGTGTTATTTGTAAATATAAAATAACAATAAATGAAGTTATAATAATAAATTATATTGTAAATAAGAATGAACAGATTAAATATGGGTTAATAAATGAATATATGTTGAGAATAAATAAAATAACATGTAAAATGAATGTAATGAAGATATAATTGAGAATAAAACATGAGAGGAGAATATGAAATTAAGCAACAGTTAAAATGAAAATGATAAAAACAAAAGAAGAATAGAAAATAAAGAAATAAGAATAATGAGTGTTATAATAAAAAGATAATAATAGAATGATAAATTTGACAATTACTAATAAATAAGAAATGGATAAAACTCCCTGATATAAAATAATACAAAATAATAGAATAAAATAAATTGAATTTAAAAAATAATGACAATAAATTGAATAACCAATAAAGAAACAGTAAGAATGATCAAAGAACAAAACATTGTAGTTGAAATTTTACATAATGATATAATAAATAATAAATAAAAAACATGAAACGTCTAATGAAATAATGTTAAGGCAGACAATGAGAATATCGAGATATAGAAGTACCTCATGAACAAAACTCGAAAGAGAGGGAATGAAATTCAATGAAACAAATAAAATAGAATAGAAAACCAATACCTACTAAAACTTAATTTAGTGATTGTTATTTTTCTTTTCTTATTTATTAAAAACACTCTCATTGGGTGTGAATATTTCAAATAAAGTAAAATAAATCAACATTGAATTGTATCCATTTTTAATTCACCATTTCATTCATTGGCAGATGAATGAAATGTTCATATTCTTCATTGTTTTGTTTTTATTCTTTTTAGTTCATTTTCAATTAATCAAGATTGAATCATTTCATTTCAATTACTATGATTCGTTTTGGTGTGAAATGGTATGGAAATTCTTTTCCACAAAGTGCATTTGATATTCCTTCATATGAAAATGATTGTTGACTACAATATGATTGTGTTTTATAACTTTCTTTACAAACATGAATATCACCAAATCCATTTCCAAATCCAAACAAACTATCACCTAATTGATAAAATAAATAAAATGCACGTTCTGGTTGTTTAATATCAAATTTCTTCATTCCTTTCATTCTTCCATTTGATTTTAATGAAAATATAAATGATTTTGAATCATTTATCCAACCACCAACTTTATCAATTTTCTCACTAACATATCCTCCAAATTTATTTCCTTCTGAATCTTCAATAATAATCATTATATGTTCTTTATTCTTTATTCTTTTATCAAATACTGATGTATTTTTATTCCAATTATCAATATCTGAATCAAATAGTATATTTCCTACTTTTTTATTTGTCCATTCTTCTAGTTGTAACATTTCTTCTATTGTATTCATTTCTCTCATTATTCTTAATCTATTCATTCTTTCTAAATAATCACTGTAATATGTTTCCCATTCTTCTTTCTTCTTATTAAATTCTGACGTGATTGTATCTCTTTCTTCTGGTGTTTTTATTATTTTGTTTTTCATTATCATTTCTTCAATTGAAATGATTTTATCTATTAATTCATTCCGTGTTTTACTTAATGTTTCTTCATCATTATTACATTCTTCTATGATTCTTGACATTTTATTCTTCACTATTTCTATTTGGTTGATTGTTTCTTGACTTTTTTCTATCACTAATTTTCTTCTTCTTTCTGTTTCATCCATTCTATCAAATATTCCTTCTCCTCTTTTAATTGCTTCTGAATATGTTTCATTCTCTTTTATTTCAAATACTTCATTTTTAATACTTCCTATATAATATTGATAATTCTTAGTAGTATCATCAATTGATTGTTGAATGTTTGGAAGTGTTTCTACTTCTTCTTTAAAAAATTGGTTGTTCTTGTTTATTAACTCTTCCATTTTAATTTAATTTGATGTTTATAAGTTCAAAATATGGATGTTTAAATAGTTAATAAACGTTATTAACATCAAGTCAATTA
This sequence comes from Entamoeba histolytica HM-1:IMSS, assembly GCF_000208925.1. Classification (NCBI taxonomy): domain Eukaryota; phylum Evosea; order Mastigamoebida; family Endamoebidae; genus Entamoeba; species Entamoeba histolytica. The sequence continues at coordinate 3,355 of NW_001915085.1, forward strand.
TTATTTTAAACATCATTCTATTTTAAATAAATGTTATTTTTATTTTACAATAACAATAATTATATAATAACAACAAATTAGAAGATAATAACAAAGAAGAGCAAAACGTCTCATCATAAATAAAACCAAAAGCACAAAATAATGAGATGATGATTAAGATACAAATAAAAAAGACTCAATCCAGCTACTTCCAATGAAATAAGAAAAAAAAACTAAAAAAAAATAATAAAGAAAGAATAAAGTTGAGAAAAAAAAAAAGAAAAAAAGAAGTATGAAGTGATATAGAGACGTAAAAAAATAAATTTAAAGGAAAGAACAAATAAAAAGAAAAAAAAAATAATAAGATCTAAATGACTATTGAAGGGGGGTTTTTAAATTATTTCTAAATAATTCTATTTTTTAATATTTTCATTTTAAAAAGAAAAAAAAAATGAACTTAAAAAGAACTTGTACATACTTTCATATGTCTACCCTTAATTATAAAATTGTCTTGGTAGGTGATGTTGCTACTGGTAAAACTGCATTAATTCAAAGACTTATTACAAATGGATTTACTGAAGGACATGCTCAAACCATTGTTGCATCATGTCAATCGAAAACAATAGTATTAAAAGATAATAAATCAGTAAATATTAATGTTTGGGATACTGCTGGACAAGAAAGATTTAGATCATTGATATCTAATTTCTATAGAGGGTCATCAGGAATTATTGTATGTTACGATGTATCTGAAAATTCATCACTTGATGTTGTTCCAACATGGGTTGAAGCTGCACAAAATTCAGTAGATGATAATGTGTGTTGGTTATTAGTTGGATGTAAGTCTGATTTAGTTAATTCAGTTGATGAAGAAAAATTAAAAGAAATTATTGAAAAATATCATTTTACTCATTTAACATGTTCATCTAAAACAGGTGATAGTTTGTTTAATTTTGATTTTATTAAATAATGACCTATTACTCTCATAAAGAAATTTATAATTCTTATTACTTAGATGTTAATGAAGTTTTTACAACGTTATGTCAATTAATTGTTGATAAATTAAATTCTAATAATGAAACTACAACTCCAAATAAACAAGAAACTGAACAACAAGATGATGAAATAATTAAAATAGTAGCTCAACCACAACGAACAGAAGCAAATGGAGAAAAGAAAGAAGGAGATTGCAAGTGTTAAAGAACAAAAAAAAGAAATTTGGGGAAGAGGTATTTAAATACATTCAAAAACAAAATAATTATTTTTAATTTTTGTTTTGTTTTAAGTTTTTAAATAAATAATAAACAAGAATGTGTTAAGCCTTAATTATTATATTAAATGCTGTTCCATCAACTATTCTTTTTGAAAATAAAGTATCATTACCATTTACTTCAGCTCCTGCAAAAATTATATTAAAACTATTTGTGTCATATTCAAATAATTTTGCTGCTTTTTCTTTTAATTCAATAAATGTTGTTTGTTGTGGAACTTTAGTTTCAATAACTTTTTTTTCACATTTAAGTTTAATTGTTATTTCTCCTTTTCCAATTAATTTAGCAGTTATTTCATTATATTCTGTAACTAAGTAATAAAGTGGTTGAAATGATTGCATTTGTAGTGATTGAATAATGTCTAAATCGGATAATTCAGTTGGTTCATTTTTTTCATTCATATAATATAATGCGATGTATTGTTTAGGTTGTACTAATACTCCAGACTGCATAATATCTTCTTTAACTTTACCTATCATATCCATTTTTTTACATTTAATTGAATATCTAATTGATGGATCAAGTAAAGAAATGACATATAATACAATAGTATCTTCTTGGTCATTCAGTTTTGTATAAATTTGTAAATTAATTTCTTTTTTATCAAATGTAGACACCGTTCCTTTATCGTCTAATTCTTTTTGTTCATAAAAAAGATGAATATAAGATTTGTCAATACAATATGCTGATTCTAATTCTTGTTTAACATCACCCCATGTATAAGACTTTGGTGGAGTAATTTTTTTTTTTGGAATATTTTCATCTCGTGGAAGGTCAGTGTTAACAAAAGAAAGAGAAACATAACCACCTAACATAAAGTTATTAAAATGAAAAATATGAGATATTCAAATGATGTTTATAACATTTTTTTTTGTTTTTGTTTTTTTGTTTTTAAGAAATAATAAATTAATAAATTAAATTATTTATTATAATAAATTATTAATAATAAATTAAATTATTTCTTATTAAAAAAATAAAAAGGGTAAATAATAACTTTGTAAATTCACTTGGTGAAGGAAACTAGTGATCCAATGGTTTGTAACAGTTTTGTTTTCTTCTGACTTCATTTTTTCTTTTAATGAAGAAAATATTTATATGAATAGACTGATTGTAATTCTAAAATTTTTCCACTTGCAGAAAAAGAACTTCAAAACAAATTAATTGAATTTGTTCAACAAGCTCAACAAAATGGATTTGTTAAGAAAGGAGCAAATGAAGCAACCAAAGCACTTAATAGAGGAAAAGCAGATATTGTTATTATAGCTGCTGATACTAAACCAATTGAAATTGTTTTACATCTTCCAATTCTTTGTGAAGATAAAAATGTTCCTTATGTATTTGTTGGATCAAAAGCAGCTCTTGGAAGAGCATGTGGTGTTTCAAGAGATGTTATTGCAGTTGCAATTATTAATGATAAAGGAAAATCAGCACCATCAGTTGAAACAATGAAAGATGAAATTGAAAAGCTTTTATTCTAAAAAGTGATTGATTTTTTTTTGTTATTGGTTTTAAAACATATTTTATTGTTATTTTTAAATTTCAAAATTGAAGTTAAAAAAAAATAAATCAAAACCCTTTTTCTTATTTTTTAGTTTTAAAATATATCATTTCATGACATTCTTCTGTGCTAATTGTGGTAATTTATTGGTTGTTGAACGAGGAACTGAATTATATTTTAAATGCAATACTTGTCCTTATAAATTTACATTTAATAAAAAAATTGTATATGAATCAGAATTAAAAAGAAAACAAATTGATGCAGTATTAGGTGAAGAACAATGGAAAAATGCTCAAAAAACTGAAAGTTTGTTATATTAATTATTTGGTATACAATTAATGATCAATATTTATTGTTTAGTTATTTGTGAAAAATGTGGACATAATTCTGCTTATTTCATGCAAATTCAAATTCGATCAGCTGATGAACCAATGACAACCTTTTATAAATGTGCTAATTTTGATTGTGGATATCAATGGAGAGATGGATAATTGCAAATGTAATTTGAGTTTTAACAGATATGTTTTGTAAATGTCAAATTTGATTTTATCAATTATTAGTTTTGATTAAAAAGGAGATTATTTGTGGTGAAAGGTTGAAAAATGATTATTATAAGAAGAAAGGTTATTGAGTTAGTTATCACAGTTTTAGTAAAGTGATTGAAAAAAAGTATTAAGAAAAAGAACCGACAAAAAAGGAAATTTTAATTTTTTTTTTGACTAATTTCTATTAAGAAACAAACCCCTTCTTTAAATTTAAATTTTCACTTAAAAGTTTAATTTATTCTTTTGTTACTTGAATGCCACCTACCATCAAATTCGTTTTTCCTTTTCATCAATTCCTTCTTGGTCAAATGGTGGATGGGAAATTTATCGTTGAAACTAAACATAATTTGATGGTTGTTACTACTACAATTGCATACGTTTGTGTTGAAGTTGTTTTAGAAGAAAATGAAAAAATAGAAAAAACGATTCATCAACACACTGTTGTTATTAAATCATCAAATGAACCATTTATTATAAAAGATGGAGATGAATTTCCGTTTCATATTTCTGTTCCTATTGACTTACCTCCAACAATCAAAAATGATTGTGTATCAATAGAACATCGGTTTATTGCAACAGTTGTTAAAGCAAAGACAACTTCATTTTTTGGTCAAAAGAAATTAGAGGAACATATTATTGTTGATATGCTTTACCCTCATCTTAGTGGATTATCATATTTTACTAAACGCCATGAATTTTCTGTCGAAGGGTATTCTCTGTCTGTTAATCTTGAAAGAGACATATATTCTCTTGGACAAAATCTTCGTGTTAATTATTTATTAGAAGGGTCAGCAGAAAAAGATGTTCAATTACCTTTACTGATGTCTTTAGTAAGAACATTTACAAATAGAAGTACTGGAGAAATGGCTGTTATTACGTTTGTTAATTTATTATTTATTTCTTCAACGTTATTATATATCATATCATTTAATTAAGCAAAGAGTCTCATAAAATAGAAAACATGATGATCATATTAGAATTAATCAACCTATTTCACTTGAAATCACAGTTCCAAATACAATATGTCCAACAGTAAAATCAGCTATATCTGAAGTTAATGTTGAATATTCTCTTATAGTTTCAGTTGATATGTTATCTCTTTGTTGTAAAAGAATTCAAATTGAAGGAAAAATTCCAATTCTTATTACTGATATGCAACAAAGTTCAAAATCTAACTTCAATGAAATTGGTACATTAATTACCCCAAATGAATTTAATGAAAATTATAAAGAACAATTAAATTCTGTTTTAAATAATTATCAAATGGTATTACAAACATTATTAGATATGAAATTTTATAAAGACTTTGTTGTTCCTGATTGTCCTAATAGGAGAATGTTCAATATTAATCAATATATATCATTAGTTAAAGAAATACTTGAGTCAATTCTTTCACTTGTTATAAATCCAGTTACATGGAGAGACTCAACAACCCTTCTTCCTAATTATTGTAGTATTAGAAAAATGACAAGAATGTTTCAAGTAGCTATTCATTTTTCTGTTAATTTGATTTTATTAATTCCACCAACAGCATTACGTACTTCAATTTATGTTAATTGTCTTCAAACATTAAATTGTTATCAAAATTTATTATATCATCTTTATATGAAAAAGAAATCAATAGAAGAAAGTATAGAAGAACTTAGAAAATCAATATCACATTATTTAGAATGTATTATTGAAGCAGATGAAGACAAATGGGTTGTAGAATTAGATGAATTTAGAAAATGGTTAAATGGTTTGACTTTAGAGTCTATTCCAATAAATACAACAATACCTAAAGAAAATATAATGGATCAACTAAAACCACTATTTCATGAAGTACCAAATTTATTGTATAATATTAGAATGGCATGTGATACTGTTTCATTAGAAGGACTAAAAGACTTAATAGCTATATTTAAAACCAAAGTAATTAGTTTTATTGGATTAATACAAGGATTAATTACGGATGAACGTTCCAAAGAATTTCTTCGATGTCAATTTATTAATTTTAATCGTGGATTAGAGTCATATGTTGAAAGAGCAGAAGTATTAAGTTTTGAGCCAACATATAGAACAGAAAAATATTGGGATTATTCTAAAACTGTTTTATCAATGTGGAATATTGTTTCTATAGTTATTGAAGACAACCCAATTAATAATAATAATGATTATTTTCTTATTTACCAATGTGGTATGGAAAATGATAATTTTGTTATTAGAGGTGAGAATGGAATAATTGTTGAAAATCCATGTATATATTGCGTTTATAAAGATGGTTTATCTTCAATTATTAAAGAAGGAATTTATAGATTAAAAACAAATTATAGTGATTTTATTGAAATGCATTCAAAAGATTTCTTAATGGTATTTAGTAAATTTTTACATTTATTATCTGCTTCATATCTTCATCCAAATGTTTTTAGTAAATTTGTTTGTTATTATTATTTAAAGTAATATTATTTTAAATGAAATAAAAATAATTAATAAATAGGTAAATCAATTTCAGATTAAACAACGTGATGTTCAATTATTTAATCCTTTAAAAGAACTTTTTATTCGTATCGAAAATTTTATTCAAAAATTGATTATATTTTATAGAATTAATACTTCGAGAGATCCAACTTCAATTGTATATGATACATGTCATGCACAGAAAAGAGTTGTTGAACAATTAATGGTACTTGTAAGACTTTGTCTTTTACATGGTCAAATTTATTCTCCAATTTACGTTCAAATGATTGATGAATTTCAGAAATTCAGAGAAATGGTATATGGGTTATTACTTCGTCAATTTCATCGTTTAAATGAAGAAGTTAAACATTCTAATGCAATTGATGATGAAATTCAAGGTTCATTTTTTGGTGCAAAACAACGACAAGTGGTATATACTCTTCTTTTTGAAGAACATGTTGATTGTTCTGAAAGTGCTGATATTCCAATTCAAATAAAAGAATTAGAAGAAGAGGTGGTGAGTAGTGCTGAAGAATTCTGAATTGTTATTAATTAAATTAAATTTGAAATAATAAAAAAAATAAATGGTTAACAATAAATTGATTATACATAGTTTTATAAAATAGCTAATAATTGTTTAACATCTTTACGAACTTCCATATCATCAATATTAATTAATTCACATAATACAAGTTGAATATTTTGATTAGTAATAAATAATTTTGGATTATTACTATTTTTTAAATGGTATAATAAAATTTTAATAATATCAATATTTTTAAATTCAAATAATTTTAATATAAAAGGAGAATATTGTTCTGATTTAATAATTAGTGAAATACACATTGTTGTAAATAACTTTAAAATAGAATCTATTTGTTCTTTTGAAGAAGTTGAAAGAAGTCTTAATGATAAATATCTTTCAATATGTTTATATAATAAAGGAATAAGAAGAGTTGGACATTTTTCAATATTACAATTTATAATTGATAATATTTCATATAATGCTGAAAATGATTTTAATAAATCATTTTGTTTTGGAATATACATATGTCTAATAATTTTATGTGCAATAAAATTATGTGGTTGTTGTGAATGTATTTTTAAACATGAAGTTGAACATATTGGAAGTCCACAAAGAGCACATTGAATCATTTCACAAGCAGGTAATAATTTATTACAATGAGAACATATGGATAATATTGAAGGTTGAATAGGGTCAGTAAAAGATGGAGTAATATTTGTTATTGATAATAATGAAGTTGTAATTTGATCATAAAAATATTCTATTAAATCAGTAAAATGAATAATAAATAATGAAGGTTCAGAAACAAGTTTTGGAATAATTTCATTTAAAATAAAAATACCTGTTTTTTGAAGAGCTTCATTTGTTGTTAAAATTAAAAGTGTTATTAAATTAATAACATCAGGTAATAATAATGGGTATGACTTTGATGTTTCTAATGATCTAAATGCAATAGATGTACCAATAATAGCTACCCAATCTTTTGATGTTTCATCAATACTTAGTGTAGAACTCATTATAATTTGTAATGCTCTCATTTTAATATCATCAATTAATGTAGGTTGTGTAAGTAATTTTTCATAAACAATTTGTATAACTTTTGTTGATATTTCAACATTTGTATTGAGCATTGATTTAGCAAGTGCTTTAATACATGGCATCCAAATATTAATTACATCATTATTTAATACTTTAAGGTCTTTAACATTTTCAGCAATATTTGCTAATTTTTCAACTGCATAATGAGCTGCTTTATCATTTGGACATATAGAAAACATAGATAAAGTATTAATATAATATGGAAAATATGAATCAAAATATTCATCTTTATATTTCTCAAATTCAACTAATTTCTCAAATCCTGTCTCAACAATAATCATTTCTATATCTTCAGCTGCTGTTGATAATATTTGAAAAATATGTCTCCAATCAGAACATTTTTTTACATATGAAAGAACTAATTGTCTAACAGATAAAAGAGGGGAATCATTAATAGTAATTAATAGCATTTCATAATATGTTTCTGTTATATTGAAATATTCTAATTCTTCTCTTTGTATTAATAAATCATAAATTGAACTAAGTATTTCTAATGCAACTTGAGCAACTTTTGGTTGTGGATGAAGTGATATACTATTTAATATTTGAAATAAACTGGTTGATAATGAGTCATAAATATAAAATATACGATAAATATTAAAATGAATAACTGAAAGTAACATATTTAATAAAGAGATTGATGGTGTTTGTGAATTTGTCATTTCAAATGCTACATTTAACAATTGAATAATATATGATAATAACCCAGATGGTGATAATGCTGTTCCATGAATTACTGCTAAGAATAATGTATCATCAGGACAAATAATTGTTTGATAAGAAGTTGTAGTAGTTAAATCAAATGTTTTGTATGGAATATATCTATTAAATCTAAAGTGTTTTGGAATAGAAGTAATACGATCAGTTTGGATATTTATCAAATGAACAAATAATTTAATTGGATATTGCCATGCTTCATGAAATGAATTTCCATGAGAATAACAAAATTGTAGAAGTAATTTTAATGATGCAGACTGAGAAGTAGTAGATATTGATTCTTGTAAAGGCCAATCAGATACTAATGATAATAATTGATTTAATTCATCTTTTTCTCTACATAATGATGAAAAATAAAGTAAAGCACGTGTTGAAGAAAATGGATCTAATTCATTAATAAATAATTGTTGTAAAGCTGAAAGAATTAAAGAAAAACATCTATGAAACATATCAATTTGATCTTCAGTTGGTATTTGTTTATTTTCTTTAAATAATGGAGTTTCTTCTAGTTGATCATATAATTTCATTAAATCTGTTGTTGGTACTTTGATATTCATTTTTATTGAAAGTTCCTTAAGTTTTTGAAAATTAGATATAATAGGAGTATCAGAAATATCTCTTGAAAATTGAAGAAGTAACATACATAATTTTTTTACTGTATCAATTGAATAACTTGTTGCAACATGATATATTTCAGCAAATGTTTTAATAAATTCAGTTGTTGATTTATTATCATTTGGTAATATAAATCCATTTAATGAAATAGATAACGCATCATAAAAATCATATCGAGAAAGATCAAGAATAGAAAAATAACCAGTTAATGCATCTTCATGTCTTGTTAAATAATATCCAATTCCATTCTTGTCTAATGTAGAATCTTTACGTAAATAATTACCAACTACTAATGGTTTTTGTGTTGGACATTTTTCTTCAATTGCTTCTTCTATCATTTTAGCTGAAGATAATAATACTGATGGATGTATTTCTAAAGGTGGTGAAGGTGCAAATGAACGAATACATTGAACAATACCTTGAGCACAATACTTTTTAATAACATCATTTTTAAATCCATTAAGAAAACAATTAACAATTGATTTAAATACTGAACCTCCCAAAGAATCTCTGTCAAAAATTGTATAAATACAATACATTGCATTACCTGAAGATGACAATGATACTAATGATTTAATTGAAACAATACTATTATTTGGGTTATTAGTTTCATTAATATAATTGTTAATAATTGTTCTACATTCACTTTTCATATGACTCCCATGTCGAATAATTAATTGAATTAATATCTGAACAGCAAGATCACTAATACTCCCTCCAATAAAACAGGTTGTTGAAAACATTTTAAGTAATTGATGTCTAATTGCATTATTTAATACATTAGGAAGGCATGAAGAAAGAAGAGAATCTGCCATTTCCATTGAAATTTCATGGTATTTTATATTACCTTTACCTCCTTTTTCTTCTAAAAGAATATATTCTTTTTTAAATTCTGTTTTAGAAAATGATGGTTGATTAAACCAATTAGTTGATGCACATTGAAGTAGTTCAAGTAACACTGCTTGTTGTATACTTTGTTTTAATGATTTATTTTCATTTTTTATTGATGTAGATGAAATACTTAAATTATTCCAAGAAGTATGACTTCTTGAAGGATATTTTTGTTGAATAAGAAATGAAGATTGAATAGAAGGAGTATTTGAATAATGAGGACTTGAAGAGAGAGTTGAATTTAGTGATGAGAAAGAAATAAGTTGATTTATATTTAAATTAGAATTTATTGCTGGTGATGGTGATGGAGCAAATACTGGAGAAATTGATGGAGAGTTTTGTAATAAAGGAGACATACATGATGGAGAATGTGACTCATCAATTAATGTAGCAATATAATCACGAACAAGACGTAAAGGATAAAATTGTGATGGAGTTGTTTGGTAATATGAAGATATAACATGAGCGTCAATAATAAAATGAATAGCCTTACAATGATAAGTATTTTCAATTTGAAATTTTGATGTTAAAAAAACTATTCTACAACAATTAAGAATTGACTGAATTGGTTGAGGTAGAAAAGAAGTGAAAATAGAAGATAGGAATAGTCTCATTGTTTGATTTGAAAGAAATAATGGATCAATAATTGGTAATAAAACAGTTGTAAGTTTAGTTGTCAATTTTAAACGAATGATTTGAGGAAGTAATATTTGAAACAATTGTTGTAAATTATCTGATAATGGTTTTGTTGTTAATAAACAACTTTTAATTGATTTTATAGTAGAAAGTATGTCTTTATCTTTTATTTCTTTTGACAAATCATTCATATAAGTACACAAGATGTTTTGGTCCATTTAGAATGCGAAGTAAATTTTTAGTTCTTTTCTTTTTCATATTGAATTTTCGATTGAAATTTTCTCTATATTTTTCTGATATAAAAGAAGAAATCAGTTAAATAACATTTCAAGAATAAAGAGTTTAATTTAATTAGAATATGATTTAACTAATAACAATTAAAGACTTTAAAGAAAAGAAGTTTTAATTAAGTTATAAATATTTGTAATTAAATAAAGAAAAATATTTAATGTATTATTGAGAGAATGAATGAATAAATTTTGAGAATGATTCGTTATACATTTTTTCTGCATAATGTTCTAAAATTTCTTTAAAATCATTAAAATGAGGATTTTCTAATGATAATAAAAGTGTTTTAATAATTATTTGAAATTCTTTATAATATTGATGTTTTAATAATATTTTAAGGTATTGTAATATTAATTCAATATGAAAGAAATTAATTTCTTTTCTTGATTTTAAATAAGATATTAAAATATTAATTAATTCTTTAGTATTTTCTATTTCAAATAATTCAATTTCTTCAATTCTTTCATCTAATTTTTCTATTTGAATTTTATCATTAGCAAATGAAATTTTTGGATTATTATAAATATTATAATATTTTGAATAATATTGAATAAGTTCATTTTTAACATCATTTGGAAGTGCATTTAAAACAGATATATCAATTTGAGATGCACTTGGTAATTCAACAAATTTATTCTTTTCATTTTGTTTTATTTTTGTATATTTTTCTTCTTCTTGTTTTGCTAAAAGAATTTGTTGAAATATTTTTGATTCTTTTATTTGAACTGGTTGAATAGAATGTACTTTACTTATTTGAATAGAAATTCCTCTTAAATCTTTTATTGGAATTTGAAATTGATTCCATAAAATAATAGCACTTTTATTAAGAATTGCTGAATTTTGAGTTTCACAAATAGTAATACTCTTAGATTGCATATTAACAATACCATGTCCTTTATATTTAATTGCTTCTCCACTTCCTTCTTTTCTTGTCATTATTTGCATAGTCATTAAAGTTCCCATAACATTAGATTTGTGTAATCGTTTTTCTACTTCACAACACATTCTAAAAATAAATTGTTTAACATCATCATCATTCTCAAATCTAATTCCCCAATTTATTGATATTCCAACACTTTTCTTTTCTTTTTTATTCTCAAATTGAGTATTATCAATTCCTTTACTCATTTCAATTAATTTAAGAGTATTTTTCTCTCCTATTTGTTTTTCTAATACTTCTTTTGAAATTAATGAAATATCTCCACATGTATAAACCCCAATTATTTTACATTGTTCTGAAAGAGAATAACCAAAACCTGGAAGTTCTGCTATTTTTATTGTAGAAATAAATTCTTCAATCTCCATTATTATTTCATATTCTTTTTAAATAAAAAAAAACAATTAAAACAAACATTTGATAGTAAATAGTATATTCCATCAGGTTTTGCTTTTTTCATTGCTAGACGTGCTGTAAGAGGATTTATTCCAATTCCAAAACTTATTCCACAATGAATTGTTTCTTTAATTTCTATTCTAACTTGTTGTAAAAAAATATCAATAGGTTCAGGAACAGATGAAATATCTATAATACATTCATCACAACTCAATACTTCAATATTATGAAAATATTTTGTTAATATTTCATACATCTTTAATGCAACTTTTTCATATTCATCGAAGTCATATCCAACAACAATTAATTGTGGACAAAGATTATATGCTTGTTTTAACCACATCCCATTTTTTATTCCATATTTTCTTGCTTCATAATTACAACTAGAAACATCTGCATTATTTCCACCATGTGATACAACTACGGGTTTTCCTTGTAATTCAGTGTGTTTAGAAATTGTAACAGAAGCAAAGAATGAGTCAATATCAACATGCATAATTTTAGAATAATTTGATTTAATTCCTTCAACTTTTTCTGAAAGAAAATCTGAAAATATTGTTTTCCATAAAGAAATATGATGAAGTCTTGAACTTAAATAATATTTATCAAGAAAATTTGGATCAGTACAATCTAAATCACTTCGTTGTTGTTGGTTCTTATTCATTTTTTGTAGACTATAATTAGTTGTTGCTTGTAATGTTCCATATTTAATAGAATCTATTATCCAATTTGGATGAACAACAATCTTTCTTTCAAATTGAATTTGATGTTGATATGATAATTGAGTTGCAACAATATGAGTAACTTCAGATGAAGAATATTTCATTAAATATTTTCCACCATTTTGAAGAATTAAAGAACGTAAAATTGATGCTGAAGGATGTGTTCTTCCAGTAATCCAAACAGCAACACCTTTAAAAATATTTCTTTTTCCATATTTCTTTCTTTGTTCATCAAATTGTTGTTGTTGTAATTTATCTTTTTTCTTAAAGTATTGTTTAAGAGTCAACATCTTATAAAATTGAGTTTTTGATTTTGTAATAAAAATAAAATAATTTAAAAAAAAACAAAAAAACAACAACAACTAAATAACACAAAAAGAGAAAGAAGAACTAATTAATTAA
>NW_001915085.1:16411-24193 GCF_000208925.1 Entamoeba histolytica HM-1:IMSS
ATGAAAAAGCGATTATTGAATTAAGTAATAATCAAATATTTATGACAAAGAAAAAAGGTTGTTTAAAAGATATTTCAAAGAATTTAAAAGAAGGAGAAAATTATACAATTGGAGAGAATATAATTTTTGAATTTTTTGTAATTACAAAAGAAACATTTAATAAAGGAATTGAAATAAATAAAAGATATGTATTTGATAAAGAAATAGGAAGTGGAAGTTTTAGTCATGTTTATTTAGCAAGAGATAAAATTGATAATCAACAACTTGTAATAAAAACATTAAAAAAAGAAATTATTAATAATCAAATTTACTTTCATCAATTTGAACATGAAATTTCAATAATTAAAAAAATTAAACATCCTTTTATTATTTCATATTATAATGATTATAATATTAATAATAATAAATTTCTTGTATTAGAATATGCTCCTAATACTTTAATTTCTTATTTAAATAAACAAAAATCAAAAGAAAAAAAATATATTGATTTATCAATTTGTGAAAGAATTTTTAAAGAATTATGTTGTGCTGTTCAATTCATTCAAAAAGAATTTAATTTAATTCATAGAGATATTAAATGTGAAAATATTTTAATAAATGAAAATGGTCATTGTAAATTAACAGATTTTGGATTATGTATAACTGTAAATGAATGGGAACATGAAAAAATTAAAAAAGGTGGAATAGGAACTCCTGAATATCTTGCACCTGAAGTAAGAACAACACCAGCTTATTATTCATTTAAAAGTGATTGTTGGAGTGTAGGATGTGTATTATATTGTTTAATTACTGGTAATTTTTATAAATTATCATATAATAAAGCAATATTTGATGAAATTAAAACTACTAATTCTTGTTATAAAATGTTAATTGAAAAAGGAAAAATGCTTTTAGAAGAAGATTTAGAAAAAAGACCAACAATGATTAATTTTGTTCATCAATTTAGTTATTTTAATGATACTGAACGAGAATGTATAAATTATATTAATTCTATTAATTCTATTAATGAACATCAAAAATCTATATCTTCTTCTGAAGTATTAAAAATAAATAAAAATAAATCAAAAGAATTTCCTATTAAACGTTTATCATTTGATAATGATTCTTTAACTCCTCAAAAGAAAAAAAGAATTAAAAAAAATACTTCTTTTAAAAGTAGTGATGTAAAAATGACAAATTTATTTGATCAAAAGAAAAAAATAAATTAATTTAATTTTGTTTCAATCAAATGACTCATAAATTCTTTTGTTAATTGAGTCTTTTGATTAATAACATCATCTAATGCTTCCTTTAATTCTTTTCTCATTTGAATTAATCGTGCAATAAAAAGTGGAGTGGAATTAATTGTTATCCATCCATCTAATGTAATAGTTTTTTGTTTATAATTCACAGCAATTGTTGTAGCTATTAAAGCAATAAATACTTTTTTAATTAATGAACATTCCCATACCATTATTTTATTTGATTTTACCATATTAGTATAAATAAATACATTATCTTTAAAATCAATTCTAGGCATTGAATTAATAGAAGATATTCCCATAAATACTTGATGTTTTTTTGTATAATATTCATATTCAATTGATGTTTTTCCTATAATTTGTTGTGGAATAATAATATTTGGATAAAATACATATGTTAAAATAAATAATAATAATTCTTTTTTATAAGATGATTGAATTGATTGAATTGGATAATTATAATTTTTTAATAACTCTATAAATTGTTTTCTTGTATCTAATATTTCTTTCATAAGAATAATATTTATATTATTATTTTTACAAAACTGTGTTCCATTTCCTTTTCTTTCTGATTCAATATAATGTTCTACTATTTTCATTGTTGCTATATGATCTGATGCATCAGAACAATATCTTCTCTTAATATTACTTCCATTTTCTCCATTAATTAATGGTTGTACTGCCATACATGCTGCTAATAATGTAGCTTCTTGTGCAATTCCAAAAGCACATCCTAATAATAACATCTTTCCTATAGATACTTCAACTGGAAGAGCTGCTAATGCAGATCCTAATGGAGTTGCACTATATTCAAATTCTTTAACTGCTCCAGAAATATCTAAATGACTAATTCTTTTTGCTGCTTTAATAGTAACAAGTTGGAGCAATGATTTTTCGATTTGTGTTTGACTTGGTGCATCTAAAGCATCAGCAAGAAATTGAACAGGATTTTTTTCACCAAATAATAATATTTGAAGACATAATGATTCTAATGGTAATCTCTTAATTTCAGGTTGTGGATATGTTTCAAATGAACTTTCTCTTTTTTGACTATACATTTTATAACATTCTCCTGAAGATACTCTTCCAACTCTTCCTGTTCTTTGTTGGGCATTAGCCTTTGAAATTTTTGTAAGAATTAATCGTTGCATTTTTGTAGAACGATCATATGACATAATCCTTACAAGTCCAGTATCAATAAGATATTTAGCATCAGGAATAGTAATAGATGTTTCAGCAATATTTGTAGATAATACAATTTTCCATAACCCATTTGGTGCAATTGAAAAAGCTTCTTTTTGTTGTTGTAAAGGAACAGAAGAATGAAGAATATGAATTTTAAATTTATTTAAATTGTTAAAAGGTGGTGTAGAAATAATTTCTTTTTGTAATGTAGTAATTTCATAAATACCTGGTAAAAATATTAAAATACAACCTATTGGTTTATTTGTAATAAGATAATGTAATAAATCCATTATTAACTCATAATTGACAGTAGATTGATTAATCATATCTGATGTTGTTTTGTTTAATTTGTTATTAACTTTATTCATATCAACAGTAATGAGTTGATCACCAATTAATTTCTTTTGAAAATCATCATATTTATAATTATAATATTCTGAAGTAGAATCAATTGAATAATTTGTAAATGAAATAATATCATCTAAATAAAATGTTTGAATTGGATGAATTTTACTTTCAATTCTTAAACATGAAGCACTTCCAAAATATTGTTCAAAAAGTTCTACAGCTAATGTAGCACTCATAATAATAATTTTAATTGTTTTATTTCTTGTTATTAATTTTTTAATCAATAATAATAAAAAGTCTGTATTAATATCTCTTTCATGAACTTCATCAATAAATAAATGACTAATTCCTTCTAAATCTGGATTACCAAGAACCTTTCTTAACATTACACCAACTGTACAATATACTAATTTTTCATCTCCTGTTTTCTCAAATCTAATTTGATGTCCAACAAATTTATTTGATCCTCTTTCATCTATCACTCTTGAAGATAATCCTACTGCACTAATTCTTCTTGGTTGTGTTACATATATTTTAGTTTGACTTCCTCGTTTATTTAATAATTCATTTTCTAAAACAAATTGAGGTAATTGTGTACTTTTACCACTACCAGTAGTTCCTGAAACTACAACAATTTGATTATTATTTAAAAGGTTAATAAAATGATCTTTATTAGAATAAATTGGTAATTGTTTTCTATTTTCCAACATATTTTGATAATGTGAACTATTAATTTCTTTATTCATTTCATCAAAATAATAGTCATTAGAAAATTTATCTTTAGCTTGTGTTTCTGATGTAAATTTATTAATACTTTGTTCTTCTATTTCTTTTTCTTTTTTCTTTTCTCCTTTTGGTGTTTGACTTACTAATAAAATAATACTGTTTTTAGTAATTTCTTCTGGTGAATTATTTGTCCAATTATCAAATACTTCTTGATATCGTGGTGAGAAATTATTAATAAAATTTCTTTGTACTTTCATTTCAAATAATAATCTTAAAGCAATATAATTCTTTGCTGTAGCTTTTTCAAGAAAAGCAGTATTTTCTTCTGGAATACGTGCATATAACACTGTTTTTGATTTATCATTTAATTGTACTGATGCACTCATAAGATATCCTTCTTTACATTTTTCATCTTTATATTTAGGATTATCATATTTTTGTCTTCTACAATAGTCACAAATAATTACTGAAGGAAACTTACCTGTCCATTTTGTATCTTCTGCTGCTGAAATGATATTCCATCGTTCATTTTCTTCTTCTTTAATTTCACCATCAAAATTAAAATTTAATTCATTTTCTTCTTCTTCTTCTTGAGCCTCTTCTTTCTTTCTTTTTTCTGCTTCTTCTCTTAACCTAGCAATTTCTGCTTTTCTTTTTAATCCCTCAGCTCTCATTTCTTCTGGAGTTTTCTTTTTCTTTTTTGTTGTAGAGTCCATTGCTTCTTTAAAAGCCTTTCTATCAAGTAATGCGTCAAGATCTTCTTCCTCTTCTATTTCTTGTTCTTTCTGTTTTTCTTGAATTTCTTGTGTTTTACTTATTTCCTTTTTTATTTCTTGTTTAATTTCTTGTTTTTCACTCTTTACTTTATTAAATGTTCCTCCTAAACTGTTTGGTAACAATCTAGATGGAATATTTAGACATAACCATTCAATTACCATATCAACAGTGATATCATCAGAATTTTCTAAAGTAGCTCCAACCATCCCTTTTTTGATAAGTTCTGATGTCAAACCAAATTCATTAATTAAGGAATCATATAAAACTTTTAACCGTTGAATATTTTGTGAATCTGATTGTTGCTTTTCAATTTCTTTTTTTTCAATAATTTTTTGTTCTTTTTTTTCTTTCTTTTGTTGAATAGCCACTTTTGGTTCAATCTTCGGTTTAGTGATCTCTATCTTAGGTTGGCTAGAAGGTGTTGATTGGTTTTGTTGCAGTCGTTGAATCTTTTCTAATCTCTGTCTTTCTAAAGCTTTTGCCATTTGTTGTTTCCTACGACTCATCTCTTTATAGAATAAACTCCCACTGGTTATTTTAATAAAAATTTTTGTGTTATTTTAGTTTTTTGTGTTTTTCTTTTTTATTAAAAAGGGTTTTTAATATATTTTAATGAATTAAAATTTTACTATATTACAAATAAAATGAAAAAACAAAAAAATGAGTTAGTGACAAAAAGATTGATTCTCTGATAAGAAGATTTTATTTCTAACTTGAAATTTTATACCTTTAAATGAATATTACTATCCAACCACCACGCTTTCATATTTCTACTCTCCATATAATACTAACAATAATTTGTTTAGTATCTTTTATTTTTTGTATCAAAATATTTAATACACCGTTTGTATTGTTTTTATTTATTTAATACCAATAGTAGCTTACTTATAGATTAACTCCAAATTCTTATCAGTACCAACCAAATTATAAATTATATTCAAAAAATTCTCCTTTTTTTAGAGTTGCAATAATAAGTGATTTAGATAAAGCAAGTAAGCTCAATAAAAAATGGAGGTCTTCAATGATTATTGGAACAATATTCAAACAAGGGAATACCTATGAATTTCAACAACAAGAAGAATTTAATTTAACATTAGGAATCAATGAAAATGGAAGAGGAATGGAGTTAAGTGAATTGTTAAATTTTAATGGAGAATTATATGGATTTGACGATAGAACAGGGGTTGTAATGGCTATTGATTTAGAAAAAAAAAAGACTTATCCACGTTATATTTTGATGGATGGTGATTTAAATTCCGATAAAGGAATGAAAATTGAATGGGCAACAGTTTATAAAGATTCTATGTATATTGGAAGTATAGGAAAAGAATTTACAACACCAACAGGAGAGTATTTAAATGATAATCCATTGTATATTAAAAAAATTGACCAAAATGGAAAAATTACTGCAATAAATTGGAAAAATAAATATAACAACTTAAAAAATGCAGTTGGAATTTATGGAGATGGGTATATGATTAATGAAGCAGTTACTTATTCAGCTAGTGCTAACAAATGGTACTTTGCACCTAGAAAATGCAGTAAAGAGAAATATGATGATAGTAAAGATGAAACTCGTGGATGTCCTTACATTATTTCTACTGAAGACTTTACTAATTTTGATATAATAAATGATCCTCAACATGACCTTAATAAAGGATTTAGTTCTATTAAAGTTCTTCCAAATGATGAGAATAAGTTAGTATATTTAAAGAGTGTTGAAGTTGGAGAAAGAAGTGAAACATATATAGGAATGATTAGTACTTCAGGAGAAGTATTAATGCAAGACAAATTAGTTGCTAAAATGAAAATGGAAGGAATAGAATTTATCTCAATGTAATTTCAATTAAATTATCTTGTTCTTTTTGTATTGACTCTTTAATTATCCATAAATAAACCACTTTGATGTAAGATTTGAGTATACTTTTTAATAAAATTCTTACGAGTATCTAAGATACGTTCAATAAGTTTTTTATTTCCTTCAATATCATTAAGTAATATTACAAATTGATCTTCAGTCATATGAATTGGGTCAACAAATAATTGAACAGGTTTTGCTTCCATCAAGTAATTTTTATTGTATTTAGTTATCTGTTTGTATCCACAAAATATTATCTATTAATCTCTAACTACTCATCAACTCTCGTTTTGGTGACTGTTCTTTTTCTTAATGAAAATGTAAATACTAAAATTTTATTCAAAACGATAATAAACAATTTCAAATTATATTTTTATTATTTTTAAATTATAATTAAAAAGAAAAATCACAAAGGTAATAATCTAGTATTGGTTTCCACGTTGAACAGGAAAAAGAGTATTTGAGTTAATAAAAGATAAAAATGCTTTTATACTTTTAAGAAAATAGTTGAAAAAAGAATAAAGTAATCTTGAAAAATCAATTATGTCTAACGAAAACGAAAGTTGTGAAAAAGAGAAAAAGGTAGGGAAACACCAACCAGGGAAAAGTCTTGTAGAAGAATTTATTCCTTTTAAAATGGAAGTTAGTCCATTTAAACCACGACTATATAGTTACTGGATGGATGCATCACGTTGGAGTTCAAAAATGCTTGAAAAAATGCTTATTAAAAAAGATATGAGAGGTATTGGAAATCGAATGAAAATTTTATCAGTTACAGGACCAGAATTTATGAAAATTGACAGTAAGTTTAATGTAAAACTTGGTGCTGAACTTCAAGAATGGAGAAATTTATTAGCATATAGAGATGAATGTAGAAAGGCAAGTGCTGCATGTATATTACAACGTGCCATTCGGTCACGTCAAAAAGTAAAAGATTCAAAGAAATATATTTATTGTTCTAAGATCGTAAATGAAATTATTTCAACAGAACAAACGTATGTTCAACAACTTGATGTCGTTGTAGATTTAATTATGAAGCCATTAAAAAAAATAAATAAACAAGAAGAAATTATAACAGAAGAACAAATGAAATTAATATTTTATGGATTAGCAAATATTCAAGCAACAAATCATGCATTGCTTGATAATTTAATTGAAAGTTGTACAAACTATTCTCAAAAAACTTGTGTTGGTAAAATATTCTTAGAATTTACACCATTTCTTAAAATGTATTCAGACTATTGTAGAATTTATAATAATATTTCTGATATGGTTTGTGTAACATTAAAACCACCTCATCCTTTTGCAAAATTTATTGGGGATCAAATGAAACATGCACCAGTAGGTTTAAGACATCATACATTAACTTCATTATTAATTACACCGGTTCAACGTTTACCAAGATATAAATTATTATTAACTGATTTATTACGTCATTATAATTGGGAACATCCGGATTACTATGATTTAAAAAAAGCACAAGAAGAAGTTAATAAAGTTGCTACTTATGTTAATGAAATGTCTAGAATGCAAGAGTCAACTGAAATGACATTATATTTAACTAATATTACAAAAGGAGTTCCTGAAGGACTAAATATTTGTGAACCAGGAAGAATATTTATGAGTCGTAATGATGTTACATTATAT
>NW_001915085.1:24293-26601 GCF_000208925.1 Entamoeba histolytica HM-1:IMSS
ACAGTTGTTCTTTTTAATGACATTGTTTTACTCTTAACTGCTGATGTTGCTGCGTCGATATGGAATGTTGGACTTAAATTATTTTCAAGTGTTGGATTAGCTAAAGAACAAAAATATGAAGGGTTTTATTATTATAAACATTTCAAGTTATGTAAAGTTAATATTGAAAAAGCACAAGAAACATGTGTTCAAATTGAGTTTAATGAAAAAGAATTAAAGTCAATGCAATTAAAATTTATTGATGAAAAAACTCGTGATGATTGGTTTGAAATTGCTGTTGATTATTGTGAACAACAAAAGAAGTTAGAAAAGTCTTTAGAAGAAAGAAGAAATGGTTTATTCCTTAGAAATATTCAAGACGAAATTTTACGTAGAAATACTTCAAAAAAGTAATGTCTGTTTTCTTTTTATGAAATGAATTGTGTCTTTTTTTCATTTTTATTATTGAATAGTTTATTTTTGATTAGATACTTTTCCAATGCAAGAAATGCAACAGATTTTATTGTTTTTGATATTGAATAACATCCTTAATTTTGGTTAAGAAAATCAATGAACAAATACAAACATAAGAAAGTAGAGTGTGATGTACATCAATGGAAATAACATGAATAATAAAAATGATATATGAATTACAAATGATAAAATGATAAAATGATTAAAAGGAGAATTAGAAAGGAAAATGATGAATTATAGTGATAAATGAATATGAAATATTAAATAAAGAATAAGAAAGTAGAAGTGATGGAGAAGAGATAATAAATATATCAAATGAAAATCTTGAAGTAGTTGTGATAAATGAAGAAAGGATTATTCAAAAGAAGCACTAAACAACACAGACAATATAATAATGAAAGATATAAAGAATCAAGAATAACATTAGTAATAAATATACAACAACAATAGTAACAATAATATTATATATGAAAAAGGATGAAAATTAACATTGAAAATAAAGTTCTACAGTATGAGAAGGAAAATAACGAAAGAAGTAGATACCAATTCTAAAAATAATTATAATTATTTGGAATGATAATGAAATGATTCATTTTCAGCAAATCTTATCATTGTTTTATTTTATTGATAAACAATTTTTCATCAATTAACACTGCTTGAAAAACAAAATGAAATAATTTAAAAATATGAAATAGAATAAACGAAAGTCTATTTGAATAGTAAATAATGTTTAATAAATAACATCAAATAAAGATACAATCTATATTAAAAATAATGAATAAGAAATAAAATATATATGGTTATATTCATTTCATTTTATTGTTTAATAAAAAAGAAGATAGTAGTAAAATACAGTAAAAGAGTAAAAATAATATGTACAAGAAAGAAATTTATTATTTTATAGTAATATATACATGATTTATATTAATTTTATTAACAGACAATGTATTTTATATATCAGATAGAATATTGAAATATAAAATTAAAAAAAAGAAAAAACCTTAAAATGGAAAAATAAAAAAAGAGTAAACAATGTAATATATGATTCAGATATTGATAATTGGAATAGAAATACATCAGTATTTGATAAAAGAATAAAGAATGAAGAAAATATAACAATTACTACTGAATATTCAGAAGGAAATAAATTTGGAGAGTATGTTAAATCTAAAATTTATTAAGTTGGTGATGATTATTATATAAATGGTTTTATAAATGATTCAAAATCACTTGTATTTTCATTAGAATCAAAAAGAAAAATGAATGATATTATGACAATTGATATTAAACTACAATAATATGAATTTTATTTATGAAATAAATAAAGTGAATGTTTGTTTAAATTTGGAAATGGATTTGGTGATATTTATGTTTATAAATAAAGTTATAAAACAAAATCATATTATATTTAACAAACATTTGAATATGAAGGAATATAAAAAGCACTTTGTGGAAAAGAATCTCCAAATCTTTTCACACCAAAACGAATCATAGTAATTGAAATGAAAATATTTGATCTTGATTATTTAAATATTTGTAATTACTTTTATGAAATAAAAAGATGTGATATAATGACATTTTTAATAAATTATTTTTATCTGTTTTTTTTTGAAAACATTTGATTTTGGGTACGAAAATTAGCAAAGAAAAAATTCATCTAAATAATTTACAAAAAAAGAAATCAATTATGATTAACCTTATTTTTAGGTTTTTCATCATGTTGAGAAGTGAGTGAATCAGTTTCATCAACACGCTTTATTTCTATTGAAATATTGTTTTTACAAGCATGGTAGAATTAAATGATTCATCATTTAAGTTGTTATCCGAGATTTATTTTGATTTTGATGAGTAATAT
>NW_001915084.1:0-1252 GCF_000208925.1 Entamoeba histolytica HM-1:IMSS
AATAATAAAAATAAAACAAAATTGAATCTTCTTCTCTTCAATTTTTTTTTGTTATTTTTAACAAAAATACTAAAAATAAAATAAACTAATTATAGAAAATAACAATATTATAATTTTATTATTATTATATTATTAATATTATTATATAATTAATGTTATTCTAAAAATGATAAAAATAGTGTTTGTTAAAATAGAATGATGATAAAATACTAATTGACTTGATGTGTTAATAACGTGTAATAAATATTTAAACATCCAATTTTGAACTTATAAATATCAATTTAAATTAAAATGGATAAGGTGTATATCAAACAACTAGAAGAATGGACAGAAAAAAGAATAAACAATATATTATTTGATTCAGATAAAGATAATTGGAATAAAAATACATCAGTATTTGATGAAAGAATAATAAATAAAGAACATATAATAATTATTATTGAAGATGAAGATGGAAATAAATTTGGAGGATATGTTAATGAGAAAATTGATAAAATTGATAATGGTTTTATAAAAGATTCAAAATCATTTTTATTTTCATTAGAATCAAAAGGAAGAAATGAAGGAATGAAGAAATTTGATATTAAAGAACCACAATACGCATTTTGGTTATATAAACAAACAGATGATTATTTGTTTGGATTTGGAATAGATGATATTGCTGTTTATAAAGAAGATAATAAAACAGAATCATCTTGTTATCAACGCTCATTTTCATATGAAGGAATATCAAATGCACTTTGTGGGAAACAACTTCCAAAACGTTTCATACCAAAACAAATCATAGTAATTGAAATGAAATGATTCAATCTTGTTTAATTGAAAATGAAATAAAAAAGAATAAAAACAAAACAATGAAGAATATAAACAACCATCTCATTTCATCTGCCAATGAATGAATGGTGAATTAAAAATTGACATAATTCAATGTTGATTTATTTTATTTCATTTGAAACATTCACACCCAATGACGGTGTTTTTAATAAATAAGAAAAGAAATAAGAATGAAAGTGAAATAAAATGAATAAACAATTTATTTGTATTATTTCATTGAACTATTTCATTAAGAATAAAATGAATAAAATAATAGAAATAAGAATAATAAACAAATAAATAAATGATAAAATACATCAACATATTTATGTTATTATTTATATTCTTATTCATGTTATTATTTCTTATTTTCTATTTAAAAAATAATAAACAAAACTTAATAAGAAAGATAAATAAGAATAACACAACACAATACAAA
>NW_001915084.1:1352-15993 GCF_000208925.1 Entamoeba histolytica HM-1:IMSS
GGAAATTATTAACCATTTGGTGGACAGTTTCTACAATTCGATTAAAATATTATGGAACATGGAAATTGACTGAATCACTTAGGAGAAATTTCAGGATGTGGTTATACTGGAACAACAAAAGAAGGAAAAGATGAATTTTTATTATATAGAAATGTTAGTATTATAGAATTTGAAGTATGTAGGTCATGTAAAGTAAATATGGATCTTTGGAATACTTATGTTCAAAAATGGTTAAAGAATTATGTTTATGTCTCTATGATTGGAACACCATTAGAAAGATATAAAACAAGTTTAACTATGGCAGTTTGTGCATTTTGGCATGGAGTATATCCAGGATATTATATGTCATTTTTTGTTTTAGGATTTGATAAAGATTTATCAAATTTAATTTATAAACGACTTGATCCATATATGAGAATGAAATTTGGAGAAGGAAGTATTGTATGGAATGTATATGATATTTTATTAAGAATATTTAATCATTGGCATTTAAATTATGCAGTTTATCCTTTCATGAGATTTGAATTAATTCCTTCACTTATTGTAGTTTATAGAACATATTTCCTTGGTTATCTTATTCCATTAATACTTTATTTGTGGTTAACTTATTATCCTCCTCATTTAACACAAGAAAAAATTAAGAAAGAAGAATTACAACAACAAAAAGATTCAACATTACTCAAAAAAGAAGACTAAAATTTTTAATCTACTTTTTTTGTTTTTTATGTTTAAAAAAATGGAATTAACAAGAAAAGAAACATCATCATAAAAATAAAAAAAAAACAAAAAATAAAAGAATGAGAAATTCATATCAATAAGAAATATAAATAATAGAAGAATGAATGAAAATAAACATTATTTTTATTATTATAACAACCACATGATATAAATTATTTCATTCATTAATTCATTTTTTTTTTCATCTTCTTATGTATTTTAATAGTTCAAATAGAAATAAACAATAAATATCAAAATAAAATAAGAAATAAATAAAATGATAGAAATAATGAATGTAATTCAGTTAAATGAAAATATGATGAAATTAAAGTAAATGAAAATAAATGAATTACAAATGAAATTGAAATAAAATAGAAAAATAACATTATAATGAAATATTTCATGTAATATCATTATTAATTTTATACGCAATAAATTTAATATGAATTTTATAAGTATTAAAGTTACAATTAAGTTAAATATGATATTATAATCAACTATATATATTATTGAAATATATATTGTTTTACAAAACAACTCATAAATTAAATACAAGAAAAAATACTATAATGCTTATACGTTTGAAATTAACTTTATAACAGAATTGAAAATATAGGATCTATTGAAACAATCATTTCCCATTATTTATAAAATCAAATTGGGAATAATCACATTAATTGTTTTCAAGTTTGAATGTAATACGTTAGAAAACCCACACACACAAACATTAAAATAACATCAATTATCAAAACACTTGTGTCAATTTGTCAAAACACTAACTTTATGAAAAACGGATAATATCATATTCAAGACTTCAAATGTTTGTGTTTGCTATTGTTTATTAATATTTGGATTAAGTATTTATTAAAGAATGTTATTTAAGAATGAAATTTTAACATTGAGTATATCAGATATTATTAACAGTAAAACAGGTTCATCAGTGGTTATTGAAGCTAAATGAAAATAAACCATGGAATAGTGTTATGAATATTCTAATCTTAAAACAATGATGTAAACAATGACAAAATTCATTGTTTACAATAAAACTCAAACAATCAGTTGAATGATGAATTATTTAATTTGGGAATAGATGAAAGAGCTTTAATTCAAATGAAATAAATAACGTTGAATGAAACATTTCATATATTTCTCAGTATGATGAAAGAAGTATCAGTAAACTATATTCAGTTGTTGTTTCTTGTTTTAATTTCATAATAATTTCATTTTGTCATTTTTCTTCAATTTTGAATTTTGTATTATTTGATAAAAATACTTTAGTTAAACCATTATTCTTATATTCTCACAAATTAAATTACTTTATAACTCTATTCCATAATTCCATATTATCATTCTCATTCATTATACTGGTTTTATTTTAGTACATATTATTTAAAATGATACTCATTTTAGTTAAAAGAGTTTATAATAAAATATGAAGAGATGAGAAATGAAAAAGAAGAGAATAAGACGTAAATATAGTTTACAACAACTTTTAATTCTTTGAATTTATTACAATACATTAATACCATTTGATATTCATTGAATTTAAATTAAAACAAATATATCAACATCATTAACAACACTCTTATTTAAATTAACGTGAATAAACAAAAAAAACATTCAAATTAATAATGATATTTTCAAGTGTTATATAATTTCTAATACAAAAATTATTCATTCATAATACAGTCGGATTAATCAATTAATTACTACAATTGAGAAAATGTAGAATGACGTATATATTATTAATGAAACTATTATGATAAATACTTTTCATATTCATTCGTTTTTATTTGAAGAAATAATTAACATAAAATGTGAATGTCAAACGATTGTAAAATTATCATCAACTATTAAAGATAAAAGAAATAGAATGAAATCTATTAGATATAGTAAAGAGTATGTAAAAGTACATTCTAATACTACAAACACTAAACCATCTATTCTTATTATTTTAAAGAAATTGATTTAATTAAAGATAAACCAATCAATCAGAAACATATTTTAAGTATAATAACAGGAATATCGAAAAACTAACTAGTAATGAAAATGAACTTGTAGTATTATTAATAATAAAACACGAGTTAAAATATGTGCATATTGAAACATCATAAAAGAATACAGACATACGAATGAATGATATAAAAATGGATATTGATGAAAATAAATAATAAGACATAAAATTTGATACAAAATTATCGAATTGGTTATTAAAAACATTATTAATAATTCATTCAATGATAGAAAATGAGTATTAACATGTTTGTTAAGAAGAATATATATTTATTATAAGATAAGACATTTATGATATAAGTGTTAGTTAACTTCAATACATTCATTTAAAATAATGGCAATTATAATTTAATGAATGGTGATGTATTATTCAATACAAAATGAAAATTACAGATAAGTTGTATATAACTAGTACTCTAAGTTCATTAAAGAAATTTCAAATAGTTAAAAGAGAATAGCAAATAACTATTAATTAAATTGGTGTTAAAGTGATAGTGTCTAATTAGTGCAATAATAATAAATTTCATAAATACAACAAAAATAAAACAATTTGAAATAATTGTGTTAATGTGATATTGTTAAATGTAATGTTAATAACATGAATTTATATAATGAAAATAATAACTCAACAAAAAATAATAAAATTGAAGTATTTTCTACATATAATTCAAATAAGAATGTTTCACTATTATTTCTTTTTTCAAAGAATTTAAATAAAATGAAAATAATGTGTATTTTCAAATGATGTATTGTTGTATTATCAATAATAGGCATGTTATTGTTAATAAAGAATATACTAACTTAATTTCAAAACAGTTGAATCAATTAAAACAATTTATGTTCAAATACATGATAATAAATAATAATTATACTGTTATTTGATGGTTGAAAGTTGAGATAATTATTTTAAGTAATACTTAAACAAAAAAAAAACAAAGAAAATATATATCATTCAAATATTAATTGATGAAGAATTTGAAATTCACAAACAGGTATTAAAATTAGTTCAACGATGTTTATGAAATTACAATTCAACTACTATTAATATTCTTATTAAAACAATAATTGGCAATTAAAAATATTTCTAAAACAATTATTTCTATTATATTAACAATAGACGTGTTTTATGCTACAAGTATTATATTGTAAATGAATTAACGTTAACATACATTTACAAAAAAGTCAGAATGAATAAATTTGATAGATTGATAGAATGAAGAAAGAAAAGAATGGAAATTGGGAATTAAAGTAATAAATTAAAAGTATTTACCAAATGAATAATTGTAGTTATTGTAATAATAGTCAAAGTAATAATGAAAATATGAATAAAATTGATTATATTTTGAATGAAAAATTAGTTTATGAATAAATAAAAGAAATGAAATAACAGAGAAATAAAAGAGTTAATAACAAGAATAAATGATGAAATAGAAAATACATAAAGATAATGATATTATAAGTGTCATATATTTATAGTAATATTGTTTATAATAACAGAAAATAAAATAATACAATAAAACATTTTTATTTAAAGAATGAACGATGAAATAACATGAAAAGATTGCTGAAAAGAAACTAAAAGTAAATGAAGGAAATAATGATGAGATTGTATCTGAAAATGATTAATGACAAGAAATAATTCAAAGTAAAGAATAGTAATAATGGAAACAAGAATAAATAAATAATGAAAGAAAGAATAAACAAAAAACTAGAAAAGTGAATTGTTATAAAAATGAATGGAAAAATGAAATGAATTTATTCTTGGTTTTATTTTATACTATCCTCTTATTGTTTTACTTGATAAATTTCTGTTCAAAAAAGATATATTCTATTGAAAATAAAAGAAGGAAAGGACAAATTCTGAATAATAGGAAAGGCAAGTGAATTTAAACAAGACAATGAACTAGAAAGACAAAGATATGAAATTATTATTATTAAATATCTTATTATTATGTTGTCTTGCAGATAAACTTAATGAATTTTCAGCAGATATTGACTATTATGACCTTGGTATTATGTCTCGTGGAAAGAATGCAGGTTCATGGTATCATTCTTACACTCACCAATATGATGTTTTCTATTATTTAGCTATGCAACCATGGAGACATTTTGTATGGACTACATGCGATAAAAATGATAATACAGAATGTTATAAATATACTATCAATGAAGATCATAATGTAAAGGTTGAAGATATTAATAAAACAAATATTAAACAAGATTTTTGTCAAAAAGAATATGCATATCCAATTGAAAAATATGAAGTTGATTGGGACAATGTTCCAGTTGATGAACAACGAATTGAAAGTGTAGATATTAATGGAAAAACTTGTTTTAAATATGCAGCTAAAAGACCATTGGCTTATGTTTATTTAAATACAAAAATGACATATGCAACAAAAACTGAAGCATATGATGTTTGTAGAATGGATTTCATTGGAGGAAGATCAATTACATTCAGATCATTTAACACAGAGAATAAAGCATTTATTGATCAATATAATACAAACACTACATCAAAATGTCTTCTTGATGTTTACAAGAATAATGTTAATACACATCTTGCAATAATCTTTGGTATTACTGATTCTACAGTCATTAAATCACTTCAAGAGAATTTATCTCTTTTAAGTCAACTAAAAACAGTCAAAGGAGTAACACTCTACTATCTTAAAGATGATACTTATTTTACAGTTAATATTACTTTAGATCAATTAAAATATGATACACTTGTCAAATACACAGCAGGAACAGGACAAGTTGATCCACTTATTAATATTGCTAAGAAAGATTTAGCTACTAAAGTTGCAGATAAAAGTAAAGATAAAAATGCAAATGATAAAATCAAAAGAGGAACTATGATTGTGTTAATGGATACTGCACTTGGATCAGAATTTAATGCAGAAACAGAATTTGATAGAAAGAATATTTCAGTTCATACTGTTGTTCTTAATAGAAATAAAGACCCAAAGATTACACGTAGTGCATTGAGACTTGTTTCACTTGGACCACATTATCATGAATTTACAGGTAATGATGAAGTTAATGCAACAATCACTGCACTTTTCAAAGGAATTAGAGCCAATTTAACAGAAAGATGTGATAGAGATAAATGTTCAGGATTTTGTGATGCAATGAATAGATGCACATGTCCAATGTGTTGTGAGAATGATTGTTTCTATACATCCTGTGATGTAGAAACAGGATCATGTATTCCATGGCCTAAAGCTAAACCAAAAGCAAAGAAAGAATGTCCAGCAACATGTGTAGGCTCATATGAATGTAGAGATCTTGAAGGTTGTGTTGTTAAACAATATAATACATCTTGTGAACCAAAAGTGAAATGCATGGTACCATATTGTGATAATGATAAGAATCTAACTGAAGTATGTAAACAAAAAGCTAATTGTGAAGCAGATCAAAAACCAAGTTCTGATGGATATTGTTGGAGTTATACATGTGACCAAACTACTGGTTTTTGTAAGAAAGATAAACGTGGTGAAAATATGTGTACAGGAAAGACAAATAACTGTCAAGAATATGTTTGTGATGAAAAACAAAGATGTAGTGTTAGAGATAAAGTATGTGTAAAAACATCACCATACATTGAAATGTCATGTTATGTAGCCAAGTGTAATCTCAATACAGGTATGTGTGAGAACAGATTATCATGTGATACATACTCATCATGTGGTGGAGATTCTACAGGATCAGTATGTAAATGTGATTCTACAACTAATAACCAATGTCAATGTACTCAAGTACAAAACGGTAATTATTGTGACTCTAATAAACATCAAATTTGTGATTATACAGGAACAACACCAAAGTGTAAAGTGTCTAATTGTACAGAAGATCTTGTTAGAGATGGATGTCTTATTAAGAGATGTAATGAAACAAGTAAAACAACATATTGGGAGAATGTTGATTGTTCTAAAACTGAAGTTAAATTCGCTCAAGATGGTAAATCTGAAAATATGTGTAAACAATATTATTCAACTACATGTTTGAATGGAAAATGTGTTGTTCAAGCAGTTGGTGATGTTTCTAATGTAGGATGTGGATATTGTTCAATGGGAACAGATAATATTATTACATATCATGATGATTGTAATTCACGTAAATCACAATGTGGAAACTTTAATGGTAAGTGTGTACAAGCGAAAGATAAATCTTATTCTTGTGTATTTGAAAAAGATGCATCTTCTAAATCAGATAATGATATTTGTGCAAAATGTTCTAGTTTAACATGTCCAGCTGATACTACATACAGAACATATACATATGACTCAAAAACAGGAACATGTAAAGCAACTGTTCAACCAACACCAGCATGTTCAGTATGTGAAAGTGGTAAATTTGTAGAGAAATGCAAAGATCAAAAATTAGAACGTAAAGTCACTTTAGAAAATGGAAAAGAATATAAATACACCATTCCAAAAGATTGTGTCAATGAACAATGCATTCCAAGAACCTATGTTGATTGTTTAGGTAATGATGATAACTTTAAATCTATTTATAACTTCTATTTACCATGTCAAGCATATGTTACAGCTACCTATCATTACAGTTCATTATTCAATTTAACTAGTTATAAACTTCACTTACCACAAAGTGAAGAATTTATGAAAGAGGCAGACAAAGAAGCATATTGTACATACGAAATAACAACAAGAGAATGTAAAACATGTTCATTAATTGAAACTAGAGAAAAAGTCCAAGAAGTTGATTTGTGTGCAGAAGAGACTAAGAATGGAGGAGTTCCATTCAAATGTAAGAATAACAATTGCATTATTGATCCTAACTTTGATTGTCAACCTATTGAATGTAAGATTCAAGAGATTGTTATTACAGAAAAAGATGGAATAAAAACAACAACATGTAAAAATACTACAAAAACAACATGTGACACTAACAATAAGAGAATAGAAGATGCACGTAAAGCATTCATTGAAGGAAAAGAAGGAATTGAGCAAGTAGAATGTGCAAGTACTGTTTGTCAAAATGATAATAGTTGTCCAATTATTACTGATGTAGAAAAATGTAATCAAAACACAGAAGTAGATTATGGATGTAAAGCAATGACAGGAGAATGTGATGGTACTACATATCTTTGTAAATTTGTACAACTTACTGATGATCCATCATTAGATAGTGAACATTTTAGAACTAAATCAGGAGTTGAACTTAACAATGCATGTTTGAAATATAAATGTGTTGAGAGTAAAGGAAGTGATGGAAAAATCACACATAAATGGGAAATTGATACAGAACGATCAAATGCTAATCCAAAACCAAGAAATCCATGCGAAACAGCAACATGTAATCAAACAACTGGAGAAACTATTTACACAAAGAAAACATGTACTGTTTCAGAAGAATTCCCAACAATCACACCAAATCAAGGAAGATGTTTCTATTGTCAATGTTCATATCTTGACGGTTCATCAGTTCTTACTATGTATGGAGAAACAGATAAAGAATATTATGATCTTGATGCATGTGGTAATTGTCGTGTTTGGAATCAAACAGATAGAACACAACAACTTAATAATCACACCGAGTGTATTCTCGCAGGAGAAATTAATAATGTTGGAGCTATTGCAGCGGCAACTACTGTGGCTGCTGTTATAGTTGCAGTTGTAGTTGCATTAATTGTCGTTTCTATTGGATTGTTTAAGACTTATCAACTTGTTTCATCAGCTATGAAGAATGCCATTACAACAACTAATGAAAATGCAGAATATGTTGGAGCAGATAATGAAGCAACTAATGCAGCAATATTCAATGGATAAGAACAATAATTAAGAGAATTGAATAACATTTTATGTTTTTAGATTAAAAATAAAAAGAAGAATAAATTGAGTGATAAACAATGAATAAAAATAAAGTGAACATCATTTTTATTTTCATATTTTAACAACACCTTAATCAAATAAGAATTAATAAGTTATTTGTAGATATTCAGAAATTATATAATCCATTCTTTTATTCTTTTCATTTTAATTATTCTATGTTTTAATTCTATTTGATATTTCAAATTATACAGACTTTCTATCAATTTATTCATTTCTATTTATCTTTCTATTCTATCATTTAAATGTCATTTATTTCATCTTGGTAGTTGTTTTGTATTTCATTATATTTATCACATCAATGTTAAAAATAACAGAAAAATAGAAAAAATAAATTAATTCTTATGAATTATTGAACAATAGTATATTTTGTTTATCACATATTTTCATTTAAATTCTATTTTAATAACAAATAATAGTTCTGAGAGTCTATTAAATGAACAAACAATATTCCTTATTGGTTATTTACATATTCTATTGAATTGACAACATAATTATTATTCATTGATATTAGACATTATATCACATTCATATAATATCATTATAATGATATGGTGTTTATTTGTAAAAAACAATAAAAAAATCATTGAAATATTATACAATTAAAATGATATAACAAAGATGTTTTATGAAAATATTATTATTTTAATCATTTTATTTATTGTTATTAAATTAAAAATAATAACCATTTGTTATTTTATTTCAATTATTATCTTATTTAATTTTCATAACTTTTAATTCAGTTATTTCTTCTTGATATTCATTGTTGCTATTTCTACTTAATAACATATCATTACATTCTACTTCATTAAATACATTGTGAATTTCTCTGTTTGAAACAATGAATAACATCTTCAAATTCTGTGTTTGTCATTTCATGATTAATAAAAGTAAAATAACTATTTCTACCATTCATTATTATTGTTTGTTGTTGTTTTTCAATTTTATCTATCCAACCTCGTTGGATGTAATTCATCTTAATTTCTATTTCTTCAACTTGATAATAAGTAAGAGTTAGTCCCAATCCAAAGATATTTTGTGGATTAATCATTTCAATACCATTCATTTTCATTTCCATTGACTCTGTGTTATTTCTTAATGTAATTTTAATACAATCAACATTACAATAAATGTATGTATCTCTTACTGCTTTATTCCTTTCTTGAATTATTTTGATCATTTTATCAAAATCACATCCTTTTTCATACACAATATCTTCTTCTTCAATAATACTTCTTTCTTCTCTTTGTTGAATATCATTTTCTTGTTTAATAGGTTCTGACATTTTCTGACAACATTCTATGATAAATTTAGTTATATAATCTGTAATTTTATTTAATACAACAAGTTCTTTTGTTTCTATATCAAGACTAATTCTTTGAATATTCACCATAATACAAGTCTCACTCATTTCAAATACCTTTTTTAATTTATTCATTTCTTCTTGGTTTATTTGAACAAATAAATTTTCTACTATTGGAATATCTTCAACTCGAGTATTATCATGAAACATCGTTGAATCATTTCCATTTCTAAATAATGGTTGCATTATTCCAATACTTGGTTCTTTCTTTATTCCTTCTTTGATAGTAATATCAATGTCTTGAATTATACTTTTCTTTGTTCCTATTTCCATTTCTAACCTCTCTGCTTTAACTGAGATTGTTGTTTGTTGAGCTTGTATGATGTTAATGAATGGTTGTTTTTCATTTTCTGTTACTAAAACTTTCATTTCAAATTTATTCTCTCCATCATAACATGTCAATTCAATTTGATTCAATTTAATATTGATATTGGTTGTTTGTTGTTCTGGAGTTTCATATTGATTTTCAAAATCTTTTTGCTCATCTTTTTGAATCTTATTATTAATAATTTGAAGCACAGATAAGAATTTCCCCAACCCATCCATTATTTAAAAAATTCAACATTTTATTATTTCTTTATTGTATAACAATACACACTTATTATGTTTTTAACACTATACTCACGTAAATATTTACATTCTTATTCATACATGTATTATTCTTTATTGAATAACAATGATAAATGAAATAATAATGAATAAATACTGACATTATTCAATAATGCTTAATTAATCATTAATAATGATAATTAAATGAAATAATAAAATAAATATTAATTATAAATTAAATTATTATAACAATTCAAATAAATAAACATATAAATCATTAATAATATAAAATATAAAATATAAATGTGTTATTAATATTAAAGTGTGACACTAATGTAATAAAAATAAGAAATAAAACAATATATTCAATTAAAAGAATGTGAATGTGATAATAATCGAAAGAATGACAAATATACATGATGTACCATCAATATTTTTGTGATTATTAATATCATCATCTGATTCACTTTCTGAGCTATCTGTTGTTTTATTTTCTGATTCTTTACTTTCATCTTTTTGTTCATTATTCTTTCCGTCTTCTGGTTTGTTTTGTTTGTTATTATCTTTACTTTCATCTTTTTGTTCATTATTCTTTTCTTCAGTGTTTTTGTCTTGTTGTTGTGATTTTTGTTGATTATTACTATCTTTGTTTTCTTTTTCTTGTTCATTATTCTTCTTTTCTTGTCCTTGATTACTTGTTTCTTCTTCATTTTTCTTTTCTTCATTTTTATCTTTGTTTTTCTGGCTATTTTCATTATCACTTTCATTATCTTTAGTCTCACCTCCTTTTTTCTTTTCACTTGCATCACTTTCTTGACTTTGTTCTTTTCCTTTATCATCTTGTGGGTTGTCGTTCTTTTCATCTTTAATGTGTTCTGCTTTTCCTTCTTTCTCACTCGGATTTTCTTGATTCTTTTCTTGGTTCTTCTCATTTCCATTCTGATTTTCATGGTTTTCATCAACTTTCTGTTTGTTTTGTTCATTGTGTGTTGTGTCAGCCTCTTGTCCACTTGGACGTTCAGTGTCTTGGTGTTCCTCCTTACTTCCTTTGCCATTTTCTCCTGTTGATTGTTTTTCTGATTCTTTCACATCTTCTTTTTTCTGATTATCTCCAGCTGTTTCACTTGCTCCATTTACTGTTGATGTTTCTTTTGATTCTTTGACTCTTTCAGTTTCTTGAGTAGTTGGTTTTTCTTTAGGAATAGTCTGTCCACCAAATGTCTCTTCTTGTTTTATTGGTTCTGTTGTAACTTTTTTATCAACAATTGTTTCAATTCCTTTTTCTTCAGTTGCTGTTGGTGTTGTTACTTCAACTTCACTTTTTAATTCTGCTTTATACAGATTGTGCATTCTTTTGTGTTGTTTTGATTTTATTTGTTTGTGTATTAATTCTTTATTGTTAATACTTTCTGTTGCATTAGTAATTACAATAATCAATAGAAATATAAACATTGAATGAAATGTATGTAAGTTCTTCTCTTTAAATATACTCTTTTCTTTTTCTATTATTGCAATTTACATTCATTTTATTTTATAATGACTCAATTATTTCATTTTTCATTTCATCATTTCATCATATTGTTGTATTTTTGTATTTTGAAATTCCATACCAAATAGAATGAAATGAAATATTAAATTAAAATTCAATTCATTTTTGTAATGTATTCAACAAATTGAATCATAAACAACAATAATAAAATAAAATGAATAATAATTTCAATTCAAATTATTGTTATATTAAGAATATATTCATAACTATCAATCAATATATAACAATTATCATAACGATATATTGAAATTTATATTTACCATTTATTGATTTTCAAAAGTTATTAAGTGTTAATAATTACTTGATTATTTTTATGAATCTTTTATTTACAAATTTATTTTATTCAACCCATAAAACAAAACAAAGTAATAACAATAAATAATATCATTAATTAACATTAAAATTGTTCATTTATCAAATAATTTTTCTTTTTATTATCTTAATTCATTTTTTTCATATACTAAACTTTAGTATCATGTTTAGTTCAAAAATATAATATAATTTATTACAAAATTCAATTACAACAATTATATTTT
The DNA here is from genome assembly GCF_000208925.1 of Entamoeba histolytica HM-1:IMSS. Lineage (NCBI taxonomy): Eukaryota > Evosea > Mastigamoebida > Endamoebidae > Entamoeba > Entamoeba histolytica. Next base: position 13,935 of record NW_001915084.1, read on the forward strand.
ATTATTGATTATCATGAAATTTATAACAATAATAAAAGAAATATCAATAAATTTAACATTAGAAAAATCCTTTTAATTTCTTCTTCCTTGTGTTTTTCTTTTTCTATAAAAATAAAATGAATTATACAATATATTTAAACATTTAGTATTTATTATCTCTTGTTATTTATATTCTAACTAGAATAAAAACACAATTTAATCTAAACGAACAATAAAAAATATTAATCATTTAAATTTAAACATAAAATATTCTAATTTTTAATAAAACCCATTGTCAGTTAAATAAATAACATAATCATCATTCCAATAAGAGAAAGAATAGTTAATGATGCTCCATCTATATAATCCGATGAATTTTTATTTGGTTTACTTTCACATTTATAAATAGTACTATTTCTACAAGAACCACATTTCCATAATTCTTTTGTTTTATTTTTCACTTGTTCATCACATTGACTGTTAGTATAAATGACTCCATACATAGAACCGTTTTCTATTTTATACCTACAATATTCATTACTAACTTCATCACACTTACCACAGATTCCTGTTACATAAGTCATATAAGCGTTATTTTGATGAGAACATTTATTATCATCTTCATCTAAACCAAAGTATCCAATATAGTCTGGGATTTCTTTAAGTTCAACAGTACAACCTCTTGAAAGACAAAAATCTTTAAAATTTTCTTCACTAACAGCAACAGAAGTTTCATTTTTTGTTCCAGTACATTCTGATGATGTATTATATTGTGAAACTGTAACATTATTCCCACTCTGAATATAATATTCAGAAGTTGATGCTCCTGTATAATAACACTTACCAAATTCAATAACTTGAAAAGTTATTGATTGTCCATCAGGACTTTTTGAGTTAGTAATGATTATTGACTCAGACATTACAAGACTAAATAACAACAAAATAAATATGTTCATTAGTTGTGTCTCTCATTTATCTATTTCATTTAAATACTATTATTCCTTCTTCTTACATTCTCTATTTTTATTATCTCTAGCCGTTATTCTTCATGAGTTTTATTCATTTATTATCATTTTCTTTGGTAGTTGTTATACTTATTTGAAAGAATAATTTAATTTCTTTCTCTTTTATTAAAAATTTTCACCTCTTTTTTTCTTTTCAACTTCTTTCAAGTGCATTTTTTTCTACATTCTTGTTTGTTTATTCTTTTCAGAAAATTGTTTTGGGTAGTTCTTTCCTTTCTTTGTTAAAAAATTTTCTTCAATTAAACTCATCTAACTTAATTCTTAAACTTCTCATTATTTGCTATTTAACAATTAATCATATTCATTTATTTTAATTGACGTTGTTTTGGAGAAATATTCAATCCATTAAATTATTCAAATTATATGTTTTATGTTATTTTGAGTTATTTGAAATAATTATTTTATCATATTGAAAAGATGTTATTAAAATTATTGTTTTATTCATTTTATCAATTCCTTTGTTTAAGTCATTATAACTTTATATTGTTTATTGTTCTTTGTCTTTATGTCTTATTCTATTGTTATTTTATTATTTGTTGTAAAGTGTTGTCTGTTTCTCTGTGTATTTATTATTCCATTTTATTCTTATTTTTGAATTGATTTCTATTTCTTCACAATGAAATTATCCTTTATTATTGTTTATTATTTCATTTAACTATCAAATACATTTTGATTGTATATTTTGATTTGTTTCTTAATTTCATTTGAAAGATTATTGTTTAATGCTTTGAATTTTGTTGATTTATTACAAGTATTTTTATGGCACGAAAATTAGCAAAGAAAAAATGCATCTAAATAATTTACAAAAAAGAAAAAAGATGCAAAAAAATTTGCATAATTAGAATTTTCCATTTATTATATTTTGCTCATAAAAAAAAAATAAAAAAATAAAAAATATGATAAATACAGAATATGTAAATATTTATGTTTATATTTTATAATCATTTTTATTTTGTATGAAATATTAATGAAATGGATTATTTGATGAATCATATTTATTTTTATTCTTTTTATATTATTTATATTCTTTTATTATTATGTTATTTATTTCTCTG
>NW_001915084.1:16093-26785 GCF_000208925.1 Entamoeba histolytica HM-1:IMSS
AAGAAGGCACAAACAATATCAAAATAAGAAACAAAACAGAAATCAAAGAAAAGAAATGATTGAAATACAAAATCAAGAATATTGGAAAAGACTCTTTGAAGAAGAAATTAAAATACTTACACCACAAGAAGTAGAAGAAATTAAAAATACCAAGATTAAAGAATATACATCATCAACAATATGGAGAAGATGGTATTTTCTTGCACGAGAAAAAACCAAAACAATCAGAATGGAAGAAGAAACTATTAGTATGACGCTGGAAGAAGACAATAAACAGTACAACCCAAATGAGATTAAAGACAATAGAATATACAATAACTATGTAATGAGTATTGAAAGTGAAGAAGACGATGATAAAGATTCTACGAGAGTAGAAGCTAGGCTTGCTGAGGAGAAGAAGAGGCTGGTAGAAGAGGAGAAGAGGCTAGTAGAAGAAGAAGAGAAGAGGCTTGCTGAGGAGAAGAAGATCACTAAAGGAGAGAAGAAGAGGCTGGTAGAAAAGGAAGAAGAAAACAGTAAAAAGAAAAAAAGAGTAGAAGAAATAGAAAAGAAAGTGGAGGAGGATATGAAAGAGAAAGAAGAAATGAAAAAGGAAATACAAATAAAAGACCAAACCATAAAAAAACTAACTAAGGATATTATGGCATTAAAGAAGAAGCATGAGAAGGAGATAAGCACAAAAAACCACGAGTGCGATAAAAAATATTCAAATTCCATGCTGAATCTGAAAGAAAAAGGTCTGAAGTAAACAATTTAACACAACAATTGCTCTTTCTGAAAGATAAATTATCTAAATTAGAAAATGAAAATACACAGGAAGAAAAGAAGAAAGATGAGGTAACTTACAATATAACAGACTCATCTGAAACACAAATTGTGAATGACCTCTCCCCCAATATGGTAGTAGTTGATGAAATAACACCAAGTGAAGATGATCTTCCAAAAAAAGAAAGTTAACGCAGAAATCCATTGAAGAAATGGATATTCAGCATAAGAAGATCACCACATTTGAATTAGACAAGCAAAAAAACGGGGGAAGCAAACAGACAGAGAAGAAGAAATTTTAACACTTTATAAATGTTTTGTTTTGAAATTATTTGAAAGAAAATTAAGATGTCAACTTAAAGAAGAAATAATAGAAAGATTAATACATGAATTTGGAATTAAAGTTAATGATATTAATGAATATAAAGAAATAATAAAGAAGACATTTAAAATAAAGAATGAAATTAAAAGAGAAATAAACAGAATAATAGAGGAAGAAATAATAAAATGTCAATAGAAAGATAATGAATTAAAAGAAATAATAACTAGAATGAATAAGAAAGAAGAAATAGAAGAATTTGAAGTAATGGAAATATTTAAAGAAGAAGAAAAGAAAGAACAAGAAGATGTACAATTTATTAACTATTATTACAATAAGAAGAAAGTACATCAAATAATTAATATTATTAACAAAAATGAAATAATAATCAATACATTAGATGAATATTACCACTATATTAAATCAGTATCTTCCACTATTAACATAATTAATAAAAATAAACAAGAAAGAAGTGGAAAGAAAAGTATAGAAAGAATATTGCAATCAAAAATATGTAGATTAAGAGATTTACTTAATAATAAACAATATATGAAATTAAAAAGAATATTACATATTAAGAAATATGATATATATCATATTAAAGTAAAAACAATTGAACAAATAAACTATTATAAATACCTCCGAAAGATGAAAAGAATAGAAATAGAAGCAAGAAAGAATAATTGGAAAAGAATAAGATGGAATTATAAAATGATGAAATATGGAAAAAGGCAACATCTAAATAAGCCTAAAGAAGATGAATATCCAGATAATATCTCCACTATTAATTTCTGGAAATGAATCTATGAAACTAATACCAATATAGATTTCCTGAATATTAATTTATACGAAGTATTAATTGAAAATAGAATTAATAATAGAATGTCAATAATCACTCCAAATGAACTAGATTGTGATATTAAATTTACTGCTAACTGGAAGGCACCGGGAGTTGATAAAATACAAGGATTTTGGATTAAATATTTAGAACAACCAAAGAAATATTTATTAAAATTATTTAATGAATGGTTAAGCAATCCTAATGAAATACCTCTTCATTTCATTCAAGGAAGAACAATATTAGTATATAAGAAAGGAGATAAATTAGACCCACAGAATTACAGACCAATAACGTGCTTAAATTGTCTGTTAAAAGTGTATACATCAATATTAAAGATGAAAATAGAAAACCAATTGATGTTAAATCAAATTGAAAAACAATTATCATTAAATCAAATTAGATGTAAGAAATACACATATGCATCAAAAGAATGATTATTATACAACACTATAATCATTAAATTATTAATAAGAATAAATGGAAGTGGGTAGAAACATATTATGACGTCTCCAAAGCATATGATAGTATTAACCACCAATGGATTAAACAATGCTTAATATATTTTAATATCCCACTAGTAGTAATTAATAATATATTATACATATTAAATAATACACATCTTAATTTATATTATAATCAATAAAGTGTAGGTATAATTAATGTAGAAAGAGGAATAATACAAGGTGACAGCCTATCTCCACTTTTATTTGTATTATCCATTGATATATTATCTAAACAATTAGATAAACAAATAAACAAATTAAATATCAAAATGAATGGAGAAGAAAAACAAGTCCAGTTAAACCACATATTATATATGGATGATTTAAAGATAATGACTAATAGCCTCGATGAAATGGAAAAATAACACAAATTAACTAAAGAAATATTTAATGCAATAGGATTAAAAATTAATGTAGAAAATAATTTGATAATGACTAATATTAATATTCAAATAAATGGTGAATTAGCTGAACTACCAAGAGTAACTAATGATAACCCTTATAAATATCTTGGTATTGAAATATGAGATAAAATAAATATCAACAAATATTGTACAAGAATATTAAATGATGTGTCTTCTATTTTATCATCATTAAATACTATGAAATATAGCAGCCTCAATACAATAAGAAAGATTAATAGTGATATAATCTCCAAATTAAGATATGGATTTTGTATTGTCACATGGAAACTAGGAGAATTGGAGAAGATAGATAAACAAATAAGAAAATCATTAATTCACCTCCAACTATATAGTAGAAATATTCCAAAAAGTAGATTATATGTTAAAATAAATGAATTGGGATTAGGATTAATGTCAGCAAGAGATGAATGTGCTAAAGAATTATTAAGAATATATTTAAAATAAAAATATCAAATACATGAATATGAGAAATGATAGAAGCAATAAAAGAAAGTTCAAATTGAATAATTAAAAGAATGAAGAAAGCATTTGGTAAGAAGATTAATTTTAATGAATTAATGAACGTAATAGAATTAAATGAAAGAAAATATGATGTAAAGAAAGTATTTGAATTTGTAAATAATGAATTAAATGAAAGATATTTAAGTGAATGGAAAGAAAAGAAATGTGGTGAATATATAAGATGTGCAAATGGCACTTTCAATGATAAGAAATTAACAGTAGCCACATGGAGGTCATTAAACATAAAAAGAAATGCATTCCTTCAAATAGTAAAAATGCAAGAAGGAGTAAGTATGACAGGAAGTATTAAATCTAAAATACTCCAAAAATGATGTTTTAAAATATTGTAAACATTGTCATAACACAATAGCATCTATTAATCATATATTGTTAGGATGTCCTGTAATGAAGAAGAACCAAATATCAAAACATGATTATGTTTGTAAACAGATATATAAACACATATTAATTACACATTTTAATGAATTTGATGCAATTGATTTTAATAATCCTCCAAAATGTATTAATAATGATGAAATGGTTATAACTTACAATAAAGATTTATTGGTTAGTGACCATTCTTTCCATGCTAGAAGACCAGATATATATTATCAAAATATGAAAGAAAAGAAAAGAAAGGATATATTATAGATGTTGTTATATGTCAAGATAATAATTTAGAATTAAATTAAATTCATAAAATAAATAAATACAAAGAATTACAAGAGAAAATAAGAAACAATAGAGAATTAATATATGTAGAAATTATACCTGTAATATTATCTATAAATGGACTAATACATAAAGAATCAGCAAGAAGATTAAAATCACTAAAATTACAATTACACTTCCCCAAAATCCTACAAACAATAATAATAAAAAATATGAAAGACTTAATGTTTTATACAGGAAATTCTGGCAGCACATTAGAAGAAGAACAATCTAATGCGAGCATGCTAGAAATGAACTCTATTACACCAATAAAGCATATTGAAGAAACTGAAATAATCACTTCTCAGTATGAAGAAAATCCAATTGTGGATATATCTAATAATTGACCTTTTTTTTTTTTTTTTTTTTTCTTCTTGTATTTTCTTTATACTTTCTGTTTCATTTATTATTCTTGCAATTTTACATCTATCATTCATTTCTTTAATTGGGTTTTTGTTTTTAATTTCTGCTTCTATAGCCTTAATGTCTTTTTCCTCCCAATCTTTTGTTTTTTCTTTAAACTCTTCTTTCGTCTTTTCAATTATCTTTTCCTTTTTAATTGAATATACTTCTTGAAGGATATCATACCATCTTTTCCTCTTACCTTCATATTTTTTAAGTATTTCTTCATATTCTCCTTCTTTCCATTCACTTGTTTTTTTTTTTATTCTTTCTTGTATATCATTTATTGTTAGCCATTTGTATTTGTTATTTGTATAATCTTTATTATTATTGTATTTACCTTGTTTCTTATTCGTTTTCTCTTTGTATTTCTCGTCTTTCTAACCTATTTTCCTTGGTGTATCGTTTACCTTTATTATTATAATTGTTATGCTATTTATTGCTATTGACATTTCTTTTTTTATTGTATGACCTTGGATTTCTATGTCTTGTTTGCTTTTCTTTACAAGACCCTAAGGTTTTACACAATAGCCATGGCATTAAAATTTGTTGTATTTCCTGCATTGGAAAAGGATAAAATATGAATATACGTTATAAATGATATAAAATAAAGATAAAATATAAGTAATAGATAAAAATAATAAAAATAGTCACATAATGATATGATTAATGTTTCATATAGTAGTATCAATAAAGATAAATGAAGAAAAGAAGTAGTTAAAAAGAATTGAAAAAGAAGTTAATAAATTAAATAACTTAAAGAATGTTACAACAATTTATATTATTGTTCAATGAAGTGGTTGGTGGAAGGAGGAGTTATTAAATTATTCAATAAATAAAAACTGATATGGATATATATAAATTTAAGAATAAAAATAAGATGAATAACTGAAGGGGTTAGTTCGTTCAAAAGAAAATAATACAATGAACAAATGAATATTTGTGGCTAAACAAAGAATAACAGAGGTTTATTTGATTAAAAAGTGAAGAATAAATTAATAAGCATTGGTTTGTGTATAATAAAAATAAAGAGAGAAAGAAGCATCTCATAAGAAAAAACCCTAGAACAGAAAAAGTAAAGATGAGTATTGAAGAAGAGGTAAGTCTTGAAGAAGTGAAAGAGAAGAAAGAAGAAGAAAAGAAAGATAAAGAAGAAGAAGACAATAAAGATAAAGAGGAAGAAGAAAAGAAAGAAGAGATTCAATTTATTGAACCTAATTTAAATAAACGAATGACAAGTGCTAAAAGAAAACGAGTTGAAAAAGCAAAGAAAAAAATTAATTTGAAACAACGAAGACAAGAATTATTTGAAGAGCTTAGTAAAATCATGTTAACAGAAGAAGAATTACCAAACCTTAAATCAAGTACAAAATTAGGAATTGATATGGATGCAGAGAATCAAGAAAATGTTATTATCATGCCAAAGAAAGTTCAAAAAAAAGAGGTAGTTAAAAAGAAAGTTGAGAATAAGGTTGAGGAAGAGAAGATTACAAAGATTGTTGTAAGTGATGGAAAGAAAACATTTGGATTTGGATTTGTTAATGAGAAAATGGAAGTTGTTGAAAAAGATGAGAAAAAAGGAAGAGATGAAAAAGTAGTTTTTGTTAAAGAAGAGAGTTCTGAAGAAAGTGAAGAAATGAGTGAAGAAATGAGTGAAGAAAATAAAGAAGAGAGTGAAGACAAAGAAGAAGAAGAAAGAAAAGATGATAAAAATAATAAAGAAGAAGAAATAAAGATAAAGACAGAAGAAAAAGGAAAAGAAGAAAGAAAAGATAATAAAGAAGAAGTAAAGATGAAAGAAGGAAAAAATAAAAGAATAATTGCAGTAAATATTAAAAGAACAGAAGAGATTGAAAAAAGAAGAAAAGAATTACCAATATTAATGGAAGAAAGTAATATTATTGAAGGAATAATTGAAAATGAATGTATTATTATTTGTGGAGAAACAGGAAGTGGAAAAACAACACAAATACCACAAATATTATATGAAATTGGATTTGGAAATGAAAAATCCGAATTTAATGGAATGATAGGAATAACACAACCAAGAAGAATAGCAGCAACAGCAATAGCAAAAAGAGTAGAAGAAGAAATGGGAGAAGATGGAGGAGTTGTATCATATCAAATTAGATATGATAGTCAAGTAAATGAAAATACAAAAATTAAATTTATGACAGATGGGATATTATTAAGAGAAGTTCAAAGTGATGTATTATTAAAAAAGTATTCATGTATTATTATTGATGAAGCACATGAAAGAAGTTTAAATACAGATGTATTAATTGGTATTTTAAGTAGGATAGTAAAATTAAGAAATAAAAGTGGAAAAGCAATGAGATTAATTATTATGTCAGCAACACTTAGAGTAAGTGAATTTACAGAAAATCAAAGATTATTTAACAAAGCACCAAAAGTAATTAAAGTAGAAGCAAGACAATATCCAGTACGAACATATTTTAGTAAAAGAACAGAAATTGAAGATTATTGTTCAGAAGCAATTAAAAAAGTAAATAAAATTCATAAAAAATTACCAGCAGGAGGAATTTTAGTATTTTTAACTGGTCATAAAGAAATTGAAGAAGTTTGTAAAGAATTAAGAAATAATAAAGAAAATCAAGATTTATATGTATTACCATTATATTCAAGTTTAGAACCAAAAGAACAAGAAAAAATATTTGAAAAAATTCCAGAAGGAAAAAGATTATGTGTTGTATCAACAGATGTTGCAGAAACATCAATTACAATTCCACATATTAAATATGTTGTTGATAGTGGAAGAAAAAAATCAAGATATTATGATACTAAAAGTGGAATAAGTTCATTTGTTATTGAATGGATTTCAAAAGCATCAGCAGCACAAAGAGCTGGAAGAGCTGGAAGAATTGGAGAAGGATATTGTTATAGACTTTATTCATCATCAGTTTATGAAAATATATTTGAAGAATTTGAAAAAGCAGAAATTGAAAGAATGCCATTAGAAAGTGTTATATTAACATTAAAAGGAATGGGAATTGATAAAGTAATAAATTTCCCATTTCCAAGTCAAATTAATATAGAAAGATTAAAAGAAGCAAATAAAATGTTAGAAATAATAGGAATTTTAGATAATAAAGAAAGAATAACAGAAATTGGTAAAGTTATTAAAGAATATCCATTACATCCAAGATTAGGAAAAATATTATATTTAAGTCAACAAAAAGGAATTGAAGAAATTGGATTAACATTAGTTTCAGGACTAAGTGTAAATGATATTTTTATTGATCAAGAATGTGATCGTAGTTTATTTATAAATAAAGACTCGGATTTAATTAGTCTTATTTTAATGATTGATACTTTCCGTATTGCTGAAGTTAAAAAAAATATTACTAAAGTGGAATATTGTAAACATTATGGTATTAAAATTCAAGCTTTTCAAGAAATTTTATTACTTAGGTCTCAGCTTTGTAGTATTTTAGGTAAAGAAAATAAAGTTCCATCACATTTAATTACTCCTTCTGAACAAATTGAACTTAGAAAAATTATTGCTTCTTGTTTTGTTGATAATGTTGCGAGATTAGTTAGAAGAGAAGAACTTGGTAAATATATTAATTGTGGATTAAGGCATGGTTATCTTACAGCAATTACTAAAGAGCCTGCTGTTATTTCTTCTAAAAGTGTTTTATATGGTCAACTTCCTGATTATATTGTTTTCCATGAAATAGTAGATACTGCTTATAAAACAATGGCTGGAGTTACTCGTGTAAATTTCAAATGGCTTGAAGACGCTTCTCCTGATTTTATTACTTCTTTTGAAAAAAAGTCTTTTAATTAATTCTTTTTTTCTTATTTTTATTTATCTTTCTAAAATATTAATTATTAATGATTCTTCATTATCTATTGATACTTTTTTTATATTTCTATTTATTTGTGCTTTTTTATTCAAAATAATTGTATGTTTTATTACTTTATTTAACAACAAAATACAAATTATATTCAATTCTTTTAAATCATTAAATATTATTTAATTCATATTATTTAAGAATCATTTATATTTATTGTTTTTCGGTATTATTTATTTATTCTCTTTTTGTATTATTTCATTCATTTATTTTACTTCATTAATAATTTATTATTTATTTATTTTATTATTATTTTATTCGTTTTTTTTGAAGATATGTTAATTAAATATTATATTTTGATATATTAGTTTGTATATTTTCTTCTTTTATTTATTCTTTTTTTATTTATCCTTCATTGAATATTGAAATTTCTATTATTATTTATGATAATACGATATTTTGTTTATTTTAGATTGGTTTCTTTATTTTATTCTTCTTATCATTTTATGTTTTTTTGTTTCTTAACATCTTCTTTCATTTATTTCTTTCATTTTATTATTATATGTTTGTTTATTATTTATTTCTTATTTATCTCTCTTCATATTTGTAATTGTAATTGCAAATTGTTTGAATTAAATACTTTTCATTTGACTATTATCTTTTATTATTATTTGTTAATTTATAAAATGTAATAATTGTAATTTCATATATCATTGTATATTATTTATATATTTTATATTCTTTCTTTTTTTTTATTTTTCAATTATTATGATGAATTGTTATTATTGTTTTGTATTCTTTTATTATTTCATTGTTATTTCTTCTTTTAGTATTTGTTATATTGTAATTAATCTGTTAAGATGTATTTCTCTTACTCTTATTAATTATTTCATAATTATTTATAATTTAAATAGAACAGTAGTGAATTTTGTTATTTCTTTGTAATTTCATTTTTTTTTTCAAATAGTATTTTTCTACTTTTTAATATCAATTTCTTTTTTCTTTTATTTCTATTCTAACATATTCTTCATTTTATCTATTCTTTTAAATATTTTTATCTTTATAATTCACTCTTATATTTTCTATTTATTACCATTTTATTTATTTGACTCTGTTTTATTATTTATTCTATGTTTGATAATATATATCATCTATTCTGAATTTCTTATTCCATTTTTATTTTATTGCTTATTTTTTATATTATTATTTCTAAATATAATATATTATGTTAATATCTTCATGATGAATCATTCTTCAATTTAATTCTTGTAACTTAATCTTATTTTTACCTAATTTCTTTATATTCTTTATTTCTTATTTTTTAATTAATCTATCTCTATAATAAACTAACTTTCTTTAGAACATCATTTTATATTTTAAAATACTTTAAACAACAACCATCAATTTTAAAATGTATCATTTCCATTTTGTTCAATGAAAATAATATTTTCTGAAAAAAAATAATACATTAATTAATATATGAGTTAAACAATTTCAAAATGATATTATATACGAAAAAATTGTAATACGTTGTTTATTTAAAAAAAGATATTTTTTCATTACAGTAAATTATGTATTTCTATCAAACGGATTTTCTTTATTTTCTTTTTAATTTGTTAAAATAATTGATTTTTTTATCATTTTAAAAAATGAAAAATGAAAAAATGAAAACTTATAATAACAAAACTTAAATGTTTTAAATTTTTATGTCTATAACATTCTTTGTCACTGGTGATAATCATCTTGGATATTATGAAAAGAATTTAACACTGAAAGATGATTGTTATAAATTATTTGAACAGTACTTAAAAGAAGCAACACAAAAAGAAGGAAGTATTTTGCTTCAATGTGGTGATTTATTCAATGACTTAAGACCAAACAAGTCATGTGTTTCAAAGACAGCAAATCTAATAAAAAAGTATTGTATTGGAGATGCAGATATTCCGTATACAATAAAAGATGAAGCTGAATTATCATATCCATTAAATATAACAGATCCATATATTAATGTAAAACATCCACTATTCACAATTCATGGAACAAATGATGAGCCAAGTGGATATAAATTAATTGCAGGAAGTGAAATATTAGCGTCATGTGGATTAGTGAATTATATTAGTCCAAAATCATTTGAAGAAGAAAAAATGTTAAAACCAGTTATTATAGTAAATGAGCATACCAAAATTGCTTTGTATGGATTATCTGTTTTATATTCCAGTGATCTTGATGAGATTGTGGAAGATGAAACTTTTCATATAAAAAAACCAAATGGAAATGATTGGATTTGTATTCTTCTTCTTTACATTGGTAAAGGAACTATAAGCCAAACAACAAAAGACATTATAGAAAAACATTTTAATATTATTATTTTAGGTGGTCAACATTCATGTAATATTCCAACAGGAGA
>NW_001915083.1:0-26867 GCF_000208925.1 Entamoeba histolytica HM-1:IMSS
TTGGTTTGAAATACAAACATCATTAAATAAAAATAAATTTGTAATGTTATGATTGAATTAAAAATGAATAAATAATTTTACGTATTTTTGAAATATATTTATTATTATATTTTTTAATTTCCATTAAACAATTATTTATTATTTAGTCACAATGATTATATTTTTATTCATGAATTATCAATTAGAATGAATGATATTAAATAATCAAAATAAAATAATGAAATATGATAAAATTATTTATTATTTCATCTTCAATAAACAAAAGAGAAATATTAATAATATTGATATTTTCTCATATTAATTATTTTATCATTTAAAACATTGATTATTTCTTTTAGTATATTGTTATTTAATATAATTTTATCATTTTATTTGATTCTTTTATTGTGTATTTATAATAATTATATCATTTCTCTTTTATTTCTTATTCTTATTTTATTATCTTATTTTTATTGATCATTTATTATCTTTATTAAATTAATTTGATTGAAGTGGTGTTGATAAAACATGAGGATTCAAATAACAACAGATGAAATAATAAAAATAAAACAAAATTTAATTTTCTTCTCTTCTATTTTTTTGTTTTTTTTAACAAAAATAAAAAATACTAAAAATAAAATAAGCTAATTATAGAAAATAACAATATTATAATTTTATTATAATTATATTATTAATATTATTATATATTTATTGTTATTGTAAAAAAAATAAAAATAACATTTATTTAAAATAAAATGGTAAAAATAATGATTGACTTGATGTGTTAATAACGTGTATTAACTATTTAAACATCCATATTTTGAACTTATAAACATCAAATTAAATTAAAATGAATAAGGTATTTATTAACCAAATAGAAGAATGGACAGAAAGAAGAATATCAAATATACTATTTGATTCAGATAAAGACGATTGGAATAGAAATACATCAGTATTTGATCAAAGAATAATGAATAAAGAACATATAATAATTATTATTGAAGATGAAGAAGGAAATAAATTTGGAGGATATGTTAATTCTAAAATTGATAAAATTAATGATTATATAAATGATTCAAAATCATTTGTATTTTCATTAGAATCAAAGGGAAGAATGAAAGGAATGAAGAAATTTGATATTAAATTACCAGAATATGCATTTTATTTATATAATCAATCAAATAATGATTTGTTTGCATTTGGATTAGATGATATTGAAGTTTATAAAGAAAATAATAAAACACAATCATGGTGTGATCAAAATTCATTTGAATATGAAGGAATATCAAACGCACTTTGTGGAAAACAATTTCCAAATCGTTTCACACCAAAACGAATCATAGTAATTGAAATGAAATGATTCAATCTTGAATAATTGAAAATGAACTAAAAAAGAATAGAAAAACAAATCAATGAAGAATATGAACAGCCATTTCGTTCATCTGCCAATGAATGAAATGGTGAATTAAAAATTGACATAATTCAATGTTGAAATATTTTATTTCATTTAATGAAATTTTCACACCCAATGAGTGTGTTTTTAATAGATAAGAAAAGAAATAAGAATGAAAGAGAAATAAAATGAAATGAATAAACAATTTATTTGTATCATTTCATTGAATTAATTCATTATGAATCAAATGAATAAAATAATAGAAATAAGAATAAACAAATAAAGAAATAATAAAATACATCAACATATTTATGTTATTATTTCTTCATTCTTATTTTCTATTTAAACAATAATAAACAAAACATAATAAGAAAGATAAATAAGAATAACACAACATAAAATAAATAATAAGAATAAAATATACAACAAACATGAATAAACAAGAAATGACAAATGATAAAAGAAGAACTCAATAAAATAACAACAAGAATAAAGAAAATAGAATGAAATGGAAAGAAATAGAATAAATGAGTGATGATTAGAAAAGAGGAAATGACAAAAAGAAGAAATGAATGATGATTATAAAAGATAAAAATAAAATAATAATTATAAAATCAAAATTAAAATAACATAATAATATAATAACAATATCATTGATTTTATCTTATTTTATTCTTATTTTATTTATCTTCTTTTATTATTTTTATTCTTCTATTTTATTAAATGAAAATGAAATGAGAAATGAATAATGAAAATCATAAACAACACACAAATATTAATACAAAATCAAATAATGAAATATCAAATAATAGTTGAATATGATGATGTAATTTAATAAGAAATATAATAAATAATAATAGAAAGAATGAAATAAGATAATATGAAACAATAATAATAATAATAAGAAAAGAAAATGATATAAATGATGGTATTAATAATAAATGAAATTATACATAATAATAATATAATGATGAAATATTCATTCATAAAATAAGAAATAAAGAAATGATAATTCAATGAGAATAATTAAAATGATGAAATTAAAAAGAAAACATTCTTATTAATGAAAAACAAAATAATAAATGAAGAATAAATAATATTAAAGTATAAAGAAATGATATAAATATTATAAATACACATTGAATCAAAGAAATGAATGAATAAAAGAATCAAATAAAATGATAAAATTATATTAAATAACAATATACTAAAAGAAATAATCAATGTTTTAAATGATAAAATAATTAATATGAGAAAATATCAATATTATTAATATTTCTCTTTTGTTTATTGAAGATGAAATAATAAATAATTTTATCATATTTCATTATTTTATTTTGATTATTTAATATCATTCATTCTAATTGATAATTCATGAATAAAAATATAATCATTGTGACTAAATAATAAATAATTGTTTAATGGAAATTAAAAAATATAATAATAAATATATTTCAAAAATACGTAAAATTATTTATTCATTTTTAATTCAATCATAACATTACAAATTTATTTTTATTTAATGATGTTTGTATTTCAAACCAATAAATAAAAACAAACTGCCGTGTTAAATTATCGATAAATATATTCATTTATTTCAAAAATATATTTTTATGTAAAATTAAATAAAAATAATATTAATAGAAAATTATTTTATAATAAAATAAATAAAATAATGTTTGCGTGAAATTCGATAAAATATTTTATTTTTAAAGATATTTTGTTGTTTTTTCATTTAAATAACATATAATATGATGAATATTTAAAAAAAATGAAGAATTGAAGTTATTTATTTCAAATGAAAATGAAATGTTTTTTAATAATAAATAACATTATTCAATTTGATACAAATAATTGCTATGTTTAATTACTTTTAAATAACTAACAATTAAAATCAATTAATGACTATTACAGAAATTAATTTATTTAAACTTTGAACCACAAGTGATGGAAAATACAAATTGTAAATTCAAAATGAAGAAGAATGTTTTCAAAGAAAATAATAACGCAAAATCATAAACAAAAGAAATAAAAGGATAATATGGAGAATGTGATAAATGAGATATATTTGTTATTGATATACATGTATTACAAGACACAGAAGAATGAAAAGAATGTATATGAATAAATAGTTGATTATATATAAAAGAACAAAAGAATTTTAAATAATTAATAATGTCTTGAATTTCAACCAAGGTTTACACAAAATAATAAAACAATTAATAAAATAATACAGAATGTTTTTCCAATATCAGACATTTAGATACATTTTTTGTATCATGTTAATTAAATGTTATTAATATATTCATGAAGAAGTTCATGAAGAAAAGAAGAAAACAAAGTAGATAAATATCAACAAAATTTGTTGGAATTTTTTAATGGAATAACTAGAAAATAACAAATTTCCAATGTAATCTGATGAATCAAAAAGTTCATCTTGTTATGATAATACACAATGAGAAAATGCAATTATAAGAATGATGGTATATGTAAAGTCATTGAAACCAATTAATGTAGAAGAAGTTGAAAAATATATTGATTATCATAGTATTAATGAAAAAAAGAACAAAACATTAAACAAGAATAATCAAACAAATAAAAATAATGAAATTGCAAAGAAATAAAAGAATGAAATATATAGAAGAAATTAATTATTGTGATTTGGAAATTGAAAGAACTAAGACTAAATAAAATATTCTTCATAAAAATAACAAGAACAGGAAAAAAGTGAAAGAAATAAAAAACAAAACTACTAAAATATTTGTGTTTGTAAAAGAAGATATTGAATTTATTGACTAAGAAGAATTAGAAAATAATTTATCAGCACTATTCAACATAAAGAAGAAGTAATTAAAAAGTTAATAAATATGTATAAAGATTGAACAACATTAGAAAGATAATGGTTATATTTCTACTGTATATTTGGTGATGTAATTTAAAAACATTAAATAAATTAAATGAATTTTTATTTAAATTTATTTTCAATAATTTAATATAAGATATGATTGTTTATATTTTAAATAAATAATAATTTAAATAAAATGAATAATTAATGTAATAATTAATATAAGAAATATGAAAGTTAAATAATATTTTATTCAATGAAATATTAATTATTTACCATTCTTTTTATTTCATTTCATTTAAATTACATTATTCTCATTAATACTCATTTCATTACTTGATTAATATTAATTATCAATTAATTTGAAAATACAACAAACAATCATTCTTTCTTATTTATTTGTTATTTATTTATTATTTATTATTCTTGAAATCGAAAATGTCACATCTGAAACACCACACAAATATAATACAATTCATATTTTGACTCTCATTGTTATTATCTTGTTATGATAATGTATTTGAATTAAAAATGTATCAGATAATGTTGCAAATGATGCAATAATTTATTATGATTAAATATTACTTGTTGTAATATAAGAATTAGTATTTATTAAAAAAGAAATTATAACTATATTGGAGTATTATTCAATGAAACAATGTATTGTTATTGTCATTCATCTTCCTCTCTTCCATTGCATGTTTATTTCATAGTTACTGTTATTCACGCTGCTCATTGACATTATCCACTAATACTGATACTCTGATTTGATGTGATTTGTTTTGAAAGGGAGTTTCAGAAGGAAATGAAGATTCATTGAAGAAGATTTAATTAGAAAGAATTATCCACACGAAAGAAAGTACACTTCATTTATATTTGACAGTAACATTTAAGTCATTAAAATAATAAAGATAAAAAATCAGTTTAAATTAAAATCCATCTTCATTGAAAACTATCCATGGGAATGTCCATTTTTCTGGTAAACCATTATAAATAGCAGTGTCAAATGGCTTTTTGCCAAATTCATAAGCGGGTTGGTTTTCATATTGAGGGGATGAAATAGCATCTATTTTCAAAGAGATTGCACGTTCATAATTTATTGTTTTTGAATCAAGTCCTCCGAAATTAGATGGACAATGAAGAATAGTTGGATTAGTTGGACTTGGAATGCATTCTTTAGGTCTTAAATCATATCTAGAAAGAATAAATTGTCCAGGATCATTGACTAATGGGTCATTAGGATAACCATTATATCTCATAAACTTTTTAAAGTCTTCATATGTATTAATGTGTGGTGCATCTCTTTGAATTAACTTCATTCTGTCTGATTTCCAATAATCAAAATACCAGTCATTATCTGCTTCACATTTTTCTCCTACTCCTGCATATTTATAAACATCATTAAAGAATGGTGCATTGACTGATGGAATATATCCATTTTTAATAAGTTCTTCAGTTCTATCACCTGCTCCATAATAACCTGGCATTTGTTCAATAGCATAAAGAGTACCAGGTTGTGGTCTTTTACCTGGTTTAAATTTATTATAGTCTATTATAATATATTGATTATTATATGTTCCTGAATTTTCTCTGATAAAGTTTTTAGCCCATTGTACACCACTTCCCCTCTTACTTGATAAAAGATTAGCTATTTGAACACGAATCCATGTTAAAATACTATCTGGTGTACATTTTTCAAATTGGTCTTGATTCCAACAATGCATTGTTGTTTCAATAACAGCAAGTCCATTGTCCATTAACCAAAAATCATCTAATGAATGTGTTATTCCTGGATAACTACTAAATAAAATTCTTTTACTTCCAATAGCTTTATCAAAATATTGTATATGATATTCTTTTAAAATACGATTCATTGTTGTTGGTGATGACCATGTATCTTGTGCAACAAATAAATCTTGATAATTTGGTGTAAGTCTAATTAATCCTGTACAATGATGATGAACATCATACCATGCATCACTAAATCTTGTATGATTTCCATGTTTAAATCCTTTCATTTCTGGCCATAGATTATGTGCTGCTATATTTTGAAGGTCTGAAAGATCACCATCTGAATTTAATATAAAAATGTCTGTTTCTGTCATATCTAATCCTGGCTCTTTCATAATTGCTCCTTCTCTAATTCCAAATGTTTGTGCTAAAACTATCCCAAGTGCTCTTCCCCATGGATCACTTAATGATAAATCTTTTGCTTGTTGTTTTGAATATGCTATATTTCTATTAATATATTCCATAGTAACTTTATCCCATTCTTCAATTACATTTGATGCTCGTTGATTATTCATATGATCCCGAATTCTATGTGATGTTAAATATCCTTCAACTAATCCTGCACATTTTGCTAATTGAAGATCCATTTCAAGTGATGTGGATTGAACACTATTAATATGTAAAAATCCCCACCCATGAATAAATAATGTATCATTAAATGTTCCAACAACAAGATATTCTTTATTTTCTTGTACCTTTTCTACTTTATATTCTCCTTTTTCAATATAACATCCTGACTTAGAAAATGTGTCAGCAAATGCTAATGAAATTAGTAAAACATTGAGAATCATCTCACTAATTATTAAGTTCCTTTCAGATCTTAAATTAAATTCCAATGAATTGGAAAAAGTGCTTTTCTTTTTCATTTCTTTATTTCTTATTATTTTTTTGTATTTTTAAAAACATTATTTTAAACTAATAAAAAATTGATTTAGAAATCATCAAATAAACTTTTTGCTTTTGTTGCTAATTTCACTGCTCCATTAGCTATAGAATCTGCCATCCTTGATAACTCATCATTTCTCCATTCATCATCTGCTTCGATTTTTGAGTATGACTTCTTCTCTTCTTTCCCAAAGAATTCTTCTGATCCAATAGCACTTGCATTTGAATATTGTGTTAGTTTTTGTTTTTCATATGCTGTTGGTTCATCACTTCCAAAAAGTTGGTCTGAACTAATTGATTTAGCATTTTTATATTTATTCCAATCAACATTCGATGATGTTGATGCATAACTATTTTGTACTTTCTTTGGTTGTTTCTTTACACTAACATTTGATCCTCCTGCTGCACTAGCATAGATCTTTGGTTTAATTGATCCTGACCCTTCAAAATCTTCAAAACACCATCCTGCTTTGTTTGTCGTTTTCTCTTCAACTTTTGGACTTTCTTCTTCTGCAACTTTTTCTTCTATTTCGTTAACTGTTTCTTCTTTTTTTACTTCTTCTTCTTTCACTTCTTTTGGTTGTTCTACAACTTCCTCTTTAACTTCTTCTTCTTGAATATTATCAAAATCGTCAAATGCATCAAATGCCTCTTCTTCATCAACACGTGTTGCTCCAAATGTATTTTCAGTTTTTGCTACTGAGTAGACTGATCGGTTTGCCATTGAAATATGTCAAACTCAGTACTATTTTTCTTTTTTTTCATTCTTTTTTTTTATCATTTACTTTATTATATCAAAACTATATGAACTTTATTCAATTATCTTCCCTTTAATGCCGTTACAAGTGCTTCTATCGCTATATTGAGATGTTCAAGAACAACAAACTCATCTGTTTTGTGCATTTGTTCAACAGTCCCAGGACCAAAAATAATGAAGTCTGAAGAAGGAAATTCTTTTTTAAAGACAGCTGCATCAGATCCATAAGGTAATGAAACTTCTTTAAACTGATTAATAGATTTCATATACTCACTTAGTTTGTTTAATAATACATTTGTTGATCTACATTTAATGGCTGATATTTTACTGATAAATTCATATTCATATTGAGCATATGATATTTCATTCATTTGGTCAATTACTTTCTTAATAATTTCTTCTAAATGCTTATCAAATACGTTTGGAGAGAATCTATAATCTACAGTTTCAATACAAAGGTCAGGAACTATATTAACTTTATCTCCACCTTCAATCTGTAACAATTAATTTTTGGTTATCTTACTGACTTAACATTAACAAACAGTTCCTATATTTAATATAACATGTCCATTGAGATCTGGTGCTGTAATTGCCTCTTTTAATACACAATTTAAATCTGCCATCCCGTCTATTGCATTAAGTCCATCTTGAGGCATACACCCATGAGCTGACTTTCCATGACAAGTATACTTTACCCAATAATGTCCGTTTTGTCCAGACCCAACATATAGATTTGTTGGTTCAAGTACAACAAATGTCTCAACTGACTCAAACATGTGTCTATGTGAAACCATAAAGTCTTGACATCCACGAACTCCAACCTCTTCTTCTGTAGAAAAGAATATGGCAATGTCATCAATGTTATTGTTATTTTCAATCAGTCTCTTTAATGTTGCAATAATGACAGCATTCCCTCCTTTCATGTCTGATGTTCCTCTTCCATAGATATATGTCTTATCATCAACTACTTCGGTTGTGCATTTGAGTGGCTCTTTTGTCCATCCAGATCCAATGTTGACTGTGTCAAGATGTCCACAGAGGACAACTTTAAATCCAAGTCTTTTATAGGCAATGATATTATGTTTATGTGGGTTTTTTGAGTAAGGAACAACTTCAACAATTAAGCCAAGGTCATTTTCTAATAAAGAAGTCATGTAATGTGTAATTTCTTCATGATTCTCGTTTGACGACTGACTGTCAATGGCAACCATTTGTTCTAATATAGTTTTGACATAACCCAGAGTTGTAGACATTGTTTTTCTCTAATAAATGCAATTTCAAGTTTATTTTTCAAAAATAAGACGGAAATTATGAACAACTAATTGTTTTACGTTTTGTCTTGTGTCTTTGCAGTTGATTGTTGAGGTGACTAAAGACCCAACATTGTCAAAGAGACAAACAAGAAAATACAAAGAAAGAAAGACAAGAGAAATAAATAAGAAACAGCTGACGTGCAGAAAAAACAGAGGAAGAAGAAATAAGAAGGATATAAAATAGATGTAATAAACGGAAGAAGTTTTTAGATGGAGGGGTTTTGACTGATAAAGATAGTTTGATGTATTTATTAGGATATTTAAACTCAGACCAACCAATAAATACATACCGAATGTACCAACTCGCACTAACCATTAAGGATTATAAAGAAGATATTCATCTTCTTGAAGAAATAAAGAAATCCAACCCAACAAACACAAGTTGGGAGGTGTTATGCAATGAAATTGTTGAAAAATTATTAAAGAAGAAGATTAATAATGAACAGAAGTTTAATTCATGGGAGATTTATAGAAGTCTAATGAACCAAATAGAACCAGATGAATGTCAAAAATTATGCCAAAATAATGAATTAATGGATCTTATTTCTCAAATGCTTCAAGAAAAAAACAAAGATGTTGTCTATTCTAAAAACATAATTACATTGAAAGAACAAGGACATTCATTCTTATTTTCAAATAAATTAGCATTATGGAAAGGAGATATTACAAAACTTTGTGTTGATGCTATTGTGAATGCAGCTAATAATCAATTACTTGGTTGTTTTGTTCCACATCATTTATGCATTGATAATGCAATTCATACATTTGCTGGTCCACAATTGAGAAGAGACTGTTCTATCATCATGAACAAACAAGGATTTGAAGAACCAACTGGATATGCAAAAGTTACTAGAGCATATAACTTACCAAGCAAATATGTGATTCATACAGTTGGACCAATAGTTGAATCTCAATTGAAAGAGTCTCATTGTAATTTACTTCGATCATCTTATATTAATTGTTTAAATATAGCAGATGACCTTCATTTAGAGTCTATTGCATTTAGTTGTATTTCAACAGGATTATTTGGATTTCCACAAAATGTAGCATCAGTGATTGCAATTGAAACAGTAATAAATTGGTTGTATGAAAATCCATTCACAAGTATTAAAAAAGTAATTTTTGATGTATTTTCAGATAATGATTTACAAATATATACAAAGAATGTGACAGAATTTGACAAAACATGTAATGAAAAAGATATTATAATACCACCGAGAATAAACACATCTATTATGGTTACACCTACTGAAATTCAACAAAATGAACTTAATCGTGTTATTAAATTCTTTAAAAATGCTACTCATATTATTATTGGAGCAGGTGCAGGATTATCAGTAGATGCAGGATTAAGTTTCATGGATACTAAATTATTTAGTGAAATGGGATATCCACTATTTGAATATGGTATTAATTCATTATATCAAACCATGGGATTTGAAGACTTTAAAACAGAAAATCAAAAATGGGGATTTTTTGCAGTAATGGCAGATTACATGAGATATAAAGAAGTAAATGAACATGAATTTGATACATATAAAAAATTACTTGATTTACTAAAGAAATATAATAAGAATTATTTTGTTAAAACAACAAATGTTGATGGTCTTTTTGAAAGATCAGGTTATGATATGAACAAATTTTTCAATCCACAAGGGGATTTTAAGTATATTCAATGTTCAACACCATGCAGCCAAGATGTCTATCTCTTTAAACCATATATGGATAAAATATTTGAGAATATAAATCCATTGACATTTGAAGTCCCAGACTCTTGTATTCCAAAATGTCCTAAATGTGGAAAAGAAATGACACAAAACCTAAGGTCAGATGAGTTTTTTGTTGAAAAACCACATATGGTAATGGCACCACTGTTCACAAAATATGTTGAGGATGCTATCAAAAATGGGAAAGTTTTGTTTATAGAATTTGGGGTTGGTGGAAATACACCAATTCATATTCTCATTCCTTTTGAGAATTGGACAATACAAGGTGAAAATACCATGCTTGTTAGAATCAATCTTGACAAATCATTTCTTCAGAGCAAAGTTCCTCACACAAAATATTCTGCATTCCATACAACTGGAAAGCAATTTGTAGAATGGTTATGGAATGCAATGAAGTGATTAATTAATAAATTAAATACACCATTTAACATTTATGTTTTTAGACAAAAACCATAATAATTATTGAAATATGATTTGATTGAGATAGTTTTTTTCTTCATGTAGTTTTGATGTTAATGTTTTAAATAGTATTTATTACTACATTTCATCAATTCTTCATTTTGTTATATCAAAACAATCATTTGAATTAGTTAATACTTATTGAATAACAATAATATATATCAAAGAAAAGATGGACTAGATTTATTTTCACAAACCAACGACTATTTCATTGTTTGTTGGATATTATAAGTGAAATTGATTGTTTATTAGTTTATGAATATATTTTTATAGAATTATACTTTTATATTATAGACAAACCATTTTAGACTTATCATTAATAAAATAAAATACCTAAAAAAACTTTTGTTTCATTAGTACAATTTAATCTAATAAGATAATGCCACTTCATTACTTAATTTTATTTGTTTTTAGAATATTTTGATTTTTTTGATTTAAAGAGAAATCTTATATAAAAACATTAAAAATAACTGTGGGTTGTGTTAATTCTTATTTGTTTTGGACATACATTCTTCAAAATATCCTCAGTTTTTGGATTGTTTAGGTTTAAATGTCATAAAGAAGAGACAAGATATATCATTGTTTTTAATCATCCAAATACCTGAAATAACGAATAAAAATATACTTTTGTATAAATAAAATTGAGATGAAAAGATGAATGTATTTTGGTTTGTTCATTTTTATAAGTCAATTAGAAATGTTCATAAACTTACTGCTAACAATCTCATTTGACCAGACAAATGAAGATCTTGATTCATATAATTTTTTTGTTCATTAGAAAGATATGCTTTAAGTTGTATTGACGCAGAACAACTTAATGGATATGTTGAATAATAACAATATAATACATACATTCCTGCTGAGTCTGTTGAATAACTTGAAATATACCCTTCTGTACTCTTCAAAAATGAGACAATTTCATTCAATGTTTCCATTACTTGTTGTTGTGTCATTGATGATGCAAATACAAATACTGCTGTAAACAATAAATCGACTGAATCATATTGTAAATCAACACGATGTTTTTCTCTTACATTTGGAACAGGTGTTATAATTTGGTCTTTAGAATATGGAATGACATCTTCTGGTAATTCTCCTTTAATTCTAGCACATAACTCAAATCCATTAGAAAGGATTGGTGGTATTCCTGGTAATTGATCAACAACCAATATTAATCTACCATGATGATGATCTCTACTACTTGTGCAATGGCTTCTACATTGGTCAAGAACATAAACAAATCCTTCATCTGTTTGATAAGGTCCAATAGCTCCAGTATTTGAAACACCAATTTCAACTACTTCTTTATTAGACGAACACCAACATGTAGTAATATTTGTAAACATATCATTTTCTTTTCTTATCTTTGCTTTAGTAATAGCAGAAAGAACTTCTTCTCCAGTAAATTCAATACCAAAACTTGTATTTATTGTTAATTTTATAATAAATGGTCTAAATCGATAAATTTTTGGATTTACCTCTAATTTTGCAATTGGTGGAGTAAAATTAATCGGATGAACTTTTGATTTCTTTATTTCTTCTTGTAACATTTCAATTTCATGTTGTAATTTTAAATTTTCATTATTTAATTCTTCAATTTCTTTTTGAGAATATGTGTGTTGTTCATATCCAGGATGTGCCACTGAAACATTAGGTTGTTGTGGTTGAATTGGATACCTTGGGATTGGTAACATTAATTAAATTATTAGTTTTTTGATTTAAAAATTCTTTTTTTCTTTCAAATCGAAAGGAAAGAAAAATTCGCAATAACTTTAATTAAAGAATCATTCATAAATTATTTAACAAAAAGAAAAAAGTCTGTTTTGTTTATGGAAAATATTCATGAAATATATTCATTTTATTAAATCATTCATACTCTTTAAAATAAAATAATTCATTCATAATGTAATTCTTTTTTCGTAAAGTTTATTTCTAATATCAACAAGTAATGAGTAAATATAAATTTAACCAATTAAATTTGGTTAAAAAAACAATAACCAAAATAATGAATAACTTTTTAATATAATAGACTTATTTCTTAAAATAACATATATTAAAAGACTTTTTAAAAATAAATAAGATAATGAATCAAAATAGACTGTAAATTGATAAAAAAAGTACATATTCAATTCTATACTTAAATATAATAAATATTTTACTGTCTTAAACTAATAAAATATTGAGCTCTTCATTTTTAAGAGAGATTATGTTATAATACATTTTTAAAAAAAATACATAAAAGAGAAGAAACACTTATTGTATTAATTTTAAGTATGTATTAAAACATAAAAAGAGTAAATTTTTAGCAAATATAAAAATATATTTTTAACGATAATTCAAACTCAAAATTTAGATATAAAAATTAATAAAAATATGTCAACAAATGCTTGGAAAGGTTTTAAAAAAGCTACTAGTGATATAAAAGAAAGTATATTGATGACTGATGAAAAGAGAAAGAACATTCAACAATTTGATGGATATTGGCAAAAACAACAAAAATTCTTTCAATCAACAAATAAAATTTTAAATAAATTTGTTGAATTAATTGATGGAGAAGTGAGGTATTTAAAAGAACATTGGGAATGTAGTGGAATGGGTTTGATTATTATTATTGATTAAATAATAAATTTCTTATTAAATAGGTCAGCAAGAAACAAATATTATTGGAGAGTCTTTAACTTTAATGATGAACATTTTTCTTACTACGAGCAAAAACCTTAAGTGTATTGAAGAAATTACATTTAAACCAATATTTAAACAAATAAATGATGTTAAAAATCATCTTACTGATGAAAATGAAGAAATAGTCATTCAAAAATATTACCAACTTGAAAAAATGATAGCATGGAATAATCCATTAACTTATAACAATTATATTCATCAATTTGTAATGATGTTTGATGCAGGAAGTGTTTATTTTAATGAGAATGAAGCAATGAACATATTAATTTCAAATGCACAAGAAGTTTGTTGTTTGTATAAAAACTAATATTCATAATATTAATTTAACTAATAGTTAAAACAACAATATGTAATTCAAAATAATCAACCATCTGCACTATATTGTAATAAAACAATTGAGTCAATTCTTGTAGCTGAACAAAGAACAAAAAATCAATTACCCATTGCAGTAGAATCAATTTATAATTATCTGTATGATAAAGGATTTACTGTTCCTGGAATATTCAGAGAAATAACAACAGGCAATAAACATCAAATTGATGAATTGTATCTTAGAATGGCAATAACTTCATTTGAAGACCTTCAACCAGATTTAGTTGCAGCAGTTTTTAAAAGGTTTTTAAGAGATTTACCAACACATGTTATTGATAAACAACAAACAAATAGTCTTATTAATAATTATAATTCAAATGGCATTCATGGAATTAAGTCAGTAATAACTTCATTACCAGTTGAACATCTTACTTTATTTAAGTATATTATGAAATTGTCTTATAAAATATCCGCTTATGAAGATATTAATTTAATGAATTCAAAGAATATTGCTGTTTGTTTAACACCTTCCCTTCTTACTTTTGATGACACAGACACTATTCTTTTAACAAAAGGAATCAATGTGCTTTCAGAAATTATTACCCATTTTAATGACATATTTCCAAATGATGTTGATAATTTAGTGTATAGAAAGTCTCGAGTATTAAAAAGAACAACAAAAATTATGAGGTCTACTGATGCTGATGTTCTTGGAATATTACAAAAGAAAACTAATCGAAAACGACTGCCTCCAAAAACTAAACCACTTCCTCAACCAAACCAAACACACCAACCTAAATCCTTACCTCAACCTCCATCACCAACTCCTCTTAAACAAGAAAGTCAAAAAATTAAAGGTGTTGAACTAAAACAAAATAGTATAACAACTGATATAAGTAAACAAAAAACTGTTATAACACAACAAACAACAAAACAACCTGTCAACACTTATAATAGAACATACAAATACCAACAAAACCTTCATTAATCTCTTTTTTCTTTAATTTTTCTCTTTGTTTTTTTTTGAATGAAAAACTCAAAATACTTCAAAAACTAACAAATCAATGAATCTCCCAACAAAAGTTCAACAATTTATAGAACTCACTGGCGCTCCTGAAGAATACGCAAAATTATATTTAGACAATTGTAATGGAAATTTGGAAACTAGTGTCAATGCTTATTTAGAAAATGAAGAAATAGCTCTTAAAGGAGATGAAAATTACCTTGCTCCTGAAAAAATAAAGATAACACAACTGATGACACCTACATCAACTGAATCAAATACTTTTATGTTTAGAAACTTTAAAGATGAAGCCGAAGGGAAAATTACTAATTACCAACAATTTGTACCATTAAGCGAATCATCAGTCCTTGGTGATTTTGGAGCAGCTTGTGAACGAGCTGAAAAAGAAAATAAATGGATATTAGCATACGTTTTTAAAGAAAATGATTTAGAATGCTTAACATTCATTAGAGATGTTTGGAAAAGTTCATCTGTTAGATGGCAAATGGCTAGAAATTACATATTATGGGTACCACTAACTGCAATTGCTAATAACTATTCAACATCAACAACTGGCCTTTCTTCAATAAAAACATGTGATGACTATGTAACGCGATACAAAATAAAAATGCCTAGCATTGCATTACATAACCCAATTACTGGAGAATTACTTGAACTAATAACAGCCAGAGATGAAAAAGAATTAAGTCTAAAACTTAAAGATATAATAAGGGTATATGAATATCCAAACAAAGATGAAATAAAACGAAAAACTGATAATATTTGTGAAATTTCTTCTGATTCTTCTTCAGAAGATAATAGTGATTTAATTTGTTTTGGTGCAAATAAGAAACCTTCTCAATTAAAGAATGATACCACAACATCTAAAACAACAAACATTATTGAAATTGATGACTCTCTTCTTTCAGAATCAACGAAAACAAGTTTAAAAAAATCACAAGATATTGTTGATTCATTTAACCAAAATAATCCTCAACTTAAAATACAGCAACCAACTCAAGAAGTTAAACCATGTATTCACAAAGTTTCTGTATATAATAAACCTAAAGAAGGGAAACAAGGAAAGATTAAAATTACCCTAAATAAACAAACAAAAATCATAGAAATTTATGAAAACTATACTGTTGGGGATGTTTTAGAAATAATTCGTAATGAGTTTAATGAAAAAAACTTAATTATTTGGGGAAACTTACCAAGAAGAAGAATTGATTTAATGGATGAAAATACGTTGTTAACAGAAGTTAAGTTATATCCATCTTCTGTATTAATTGTCGAACAAATAAAATAATTATTAATGTTTTCTGTTTTCAATTTGTTTATTTAAATTTCAAATAAAAATTATTATTTATTTCATTCTTATTTTCTATGCAAAAGTCGTTTAAAGATGATAGCAACGTAGAAAAATCTGACATTCCTTTGTTTGCTTATAAATTAATCAAAGAAACAAGTCCTACTTTTCAACTTGAAAATTTGACTGAATCTAATCCTAATATAATAAATTCTAATCAAAACAAATTATTTGGAGAAGTAATAGTATCAGCAGAACATCTTGAAAAAGAGTATAAAATAGAAGGAAGAAATGAATCAGTATTTGCTGTTAGAGATATTTCATTTGGTAGTAAGTCTGAGATTTTAGGTATTAGAAAAGGAGAATTTGTTATGTTACGTGGTCCGAGTGGAGGAGGAAAAACTACATGCCTCAATATGATTGGGTTAATTGATAAACCTTCTCATGGGAAACTTACAATGTTTGGAACAGAAATCAATGAAAAAACAAAAGAATCTTTTATGGCAAACCTTCGTCTAGAAAAAATAGGATTTGTATTTCAAACATATAACCTCCTTTCTACAATGTCTGCTTATGAAAATGTTGAACTCCCTATGAAAATACTTGGAAGACTGAATAAAAAACAACGACATGAACGAACAATTAAACTTCTTGAATTAGTTGGTCTTCAAGACCGAATGAACCATCTTCCTTCTGAATTGTCAGGAGGAGAACAACAACGAGTTACTATTGCACGTGCATTATCAAATGAACCAGAATTATTATTAATGGATGAACCAACAGGAGATTTAGATACCAAAAATACAATAGAAGTAATGAATTTAATTCTTGAATTAAATCAAAAAATAGGAACAACAATCATTATGGTTACTCATAATCCTGATATTGAATGTTATGCTGACAGAATCATCTATTTACAAGATGGACATATTATCAAACAAGTGATAAATTCTCAACAAACAAAACTAGACTATACTGCATTTATGAGGTATATCTCATTAAGAGAAGAAAGTCAAAGTTAATTAAAGTTTATCTTACTACACAACATCACAATGGTTAAAATATAATAAAAATATGAAAAGTAATGAAAAAAGAATAAAAAAGACAAAAGAGAATTAATTTTTAATTTAGACTTAAGCATAACCAAATTTCTTAAGGATAGCTACTTTAGCCTTATACTTTTCATCTGCAAGAATCTTTTCTTTAGCTTCTGCAATAGCCTTTTGTTTCATTTGTTTAGCAGCATACCATTTAGCAGCTTTTTCTTTTCTTTCGGTTTCATTTTTAGCAACAACATCAGCATATTTCCATCCTACTGCAGTTCCAAGTTCTCCAAGAAGAGTTCTCTTTCTTGTTGGGTTGAATGAATAAATTGCTGCTGCAGCTGGAATTGATGATTTCTTCATTTTGTCATATGGTGCTGGACATCCTTCAAAACATTTCAAATTCTTAAGTGCAAGCTTTCCTCTATAATTATTCTTTGGAAGCATTCCTCTAATAGCTTTACGAACCATATCTGCTGGTGAACGATGATGGAAAGCACCACGAGTTGGGTTAGTATTAACTCTTTTTCTTTGATAAAGTTCCCATTGAACTAATCTCATTTTGAGTGTTCCACATACTTGGAGATCTTCACATCTAACAAGAACAAATTTTTTTCCAAGAAGAAGATTCTTTGCAACAACTGAAGCTACACGACCAAGAACATGTCCATGGCAATCAATAACGATAACTTTAGACATATTGACTATCCAAGTAAATTATTAGTTTTACCCTAACTGTTTTTTCTTTTTTTTTAAACCAAATTAATTATTATAATTTTAAAGTTTCTTACATTCTTATTTATTTTTATTAGTTCTTGTTAGTTCTATCTACTTCCATAAACTACTATCATCTTATTCATTAGTTCTATGATGTTTGCTTTTCTTTCAAACAAAAAAGTGTCTTCACTCACACTACAAATTATAAGGTTTTTATTGGTGAGTTTCATCTGTTCAATTATTGGTATTATTTTATTTTCAAACAAAAATAGAGTAAATGAAATTGTTCATGTATTAGACAAACTGAAAACACAAAGTCGTTACTCTATTTCACTTCCATCATTTTTATTTTTTAATATTATTGCAATTATTTTATGTTTTCCTTTATCTCCCCACCAAGTATTAAGTGGGTATTGTCTTGGAGCAGGTATAGGTGCCATAATTAATGTAATTGGAACAGTAATTGGAATAGGCATATGTTTTATGTTAAATAATTTAGTTAAAAAAATACATATTATTGCTTCAAAACTCCATCCCAATTTTTGTCAATGGGCAGAACAAGAAGGATTTTTTTATATCTTTTTAAATGTATTTTCTCCAAAATTGACAATTGGAATGTCTGTGTATCTTATTTCTAAAAATCATTATATTTCTTATCTAATTGCTATAGTCACTGCATCAATTATATTATCAGCTTTTTATTCTTATTCTGGTTCTTTGATTGACCCTTTTGCTATATTTATTATTGAAGGAGGTTTGTTATTTTTATTAAATTTTTATGAAAAGCAAAGTACTAAAATAAATAGAAAATTATTATGTTTTAGTTCAATTAATTGTTATTCTTTTAATTAGTATTATTTCATTCTCAGGAACATTATATTGGTCTCATGGGTTAAGTACAAAAAATAAAAAGTTCTTTTCATCAAATAGTATTATTGAAGAAAGACGTAATGTTTTAACAAAGAAACAATTTTCTTGTCTTGGATTATTAAAACAAATCTTTACTGTTTCAGAAGAGTTTGAATTTCCTGACAATGTCTCAGATGTTTCAAGTGTTGAATGTGAAACACGACAAGAATAAAAGTCAAAAACTAAATGTATTAAAAAAGTATTGTAAAGAAATAAAAAATTATTGAAGTTTTTCATTGTAATTTTGTTCAATCATTTCAACGACTTTGTCAATTTTTGGTCTGTTCAATGGTTGTTGGTCCCATCCCATACTTACAATTCGGAAATACCAGTCAGGCATATCTTTTGTCTGAGGCATTCTTTTTCCTTGAGAAATAAATTCTGCAATATTCCATGGAAATGGGAAAGTTTCTTTAGGATATGGTGCACCCCAAATAAAGGTTTCATACATTACAATAGCAAATGAAAACACATCAGCTTTTTCAGAATATTTAGATTGGTCAAGAACTTCTGGAGCCATGTACATTGGTGTTCCAATACCCTTTGTAAATGTCATATTACTCCTCATCATATTAACATTTCTTGATGAACCAAAGTCTGTTAACTTAGCATTAACTGGAATACCTTTATCAACTGAAAAAACTAATACGTTATCAGTCTTAATGTCTCTATGCATTATACCATTAGTATGAAGGTATTGAATTCCTTTAGCACAGTCAAGTACAAACTTAATTCTAAGGTATTTGTCTAATTTCTTTTTCTTATTTATCATGCTCATTAATGATCCAAATTTTGCAAATTCAGTTACCATACATATCTTTGTTGGAATAAATACAGCCCCATAAAAATGTACAATATATTCTGACCTAAACTTATCTAACATATGTACTTCTTTCTCAAATTCTTCC
The DNA here is from genome assembly GCF_000208925.1 of Entamoeba histolytica HM-1:IMSS. Lineage (NCBI taxonomy): Eukaryota > Evosea > Mastigamoebida > Endamoebidae > Entamoeba > Entamoeba histolytica. The sequence continues at coordinate 20,033 of NW_001915083.1, forward strand.
ATTTGTTCATCGTCATCCGGAATCTTCATTACTTTAATGGCAACTGAATTTCCTCTAAACATTCCTTTATAAACAGTTCCAAATGATCCTTCCCCAATTTGTTTTTCCATAATTAATTCATCATAATCAAGTCGTGTTGACATTTGTGTTTCTGTAACAAGTAACACATCTTCATTAACAATAACTCCTTGTTTGAAGTCTAAAGAAAATAATTGAATAGTCTCAGAAATCTTACATGTACAAACTGGTTTAATTGATATTTTAAATTCACACCCTTCTCCTTTTGTTAATATAGCCATCTCTGGCTCAACTCTAACTTGAAACTTCGCCATATCATCTTCTTTCACAGTAAATTGAATTTTTAACTTTGATTTACCACCATTACCAACATTTATAGTATCAGTACTTTCTTCTCCAACTGGAATCATAAGTTCATCTTTATTTTTATCAAAATGAAGTTCTTTTTTATCAGTAACGACATAGCTCCTTCCTGTTAATGGCTCAAAAATTATGTCTGTGTCTTTCATAAAGAAATAATGAACATTAGCCGGTCTTTTATTTTGATTTGTTTTCTTAATAAAGTACCACGACAAACTAACAATACCTGCTATAATTAAAATAACTATAATACTTCCTAAAATACATATTAGTACTATGAACCATACTACTGGTTGCTTTTGACAATATGTTCCACTTGTTGAAACACTATACCAAAAATCACATTTGCTACATTTTGAGTCAGTGGATTTAGAGCAGTGTTCAATAGCTCTATAATGTACACATTTATTTTCTATTAATATATAGTTCTCTTCACAGGAATAACAAGAAATTAGTGAACAAGATGTACAATGTTCTGTTACTTCTAGACAAGATTGACAATAAGGTGTTTTGACAATATACCCATCTTCACATAAAGTACATCCATTTGGAGTTTTAGTTTTACATGAAGTTAACATGTCATATGAAATACATTGTCTTCCATTATACAAAAAGAAATTATCTTCACATGAAATACAACTACTTCCATCCAAACATTTCGTACAATTCTTTATACATTCTTGACAGTCAACGTCTTTTCTGTAAAATCCATCTTTACAAATAGCACATCCAGTCCCTGCTTTCATCATTTGAGTACATTTAGTATTAAGAATATCATCACTTTGACATATTGATTTTGTGCCATCTCTTTGTAGTGTGTGTTTATCATTACATGAAATACAATAAGACTTATCACCAAAACATTCATAACAGTTAGAATCACATGGTAAACATTCTCCATTAGACAGATAATATCTCACATTACATTTAATACATCTTCCCTCAAGATACTCAGTGCATTGGTTTTCTGGTTTTGTTGAAGTACACAATCCATTTACAAGATAACTATCATTCTCACATGTAATACAACTTATTGAATTATAACATTCTGTACATTTTAATGGACAATCAACACAGCTAGAACCATCAAAATATTTCCCAGAAACACATTTATAACAAGTTGAATCTTTTTCTAATAAACAATCTGTTTTATCAACACAAATCCCAATTGAATTGATAATGTATGAATCACTACAACTAAGACATTTTGTTGCTGTACATTTTGTACATTTTGGTCCAAAATTTTGATTGCATTCTTTGCATGTTCCATCTTCATTGAACCATCCATCATTACATTGAACAACACCATTTGGTGATACAAGAGAGGCACTTGGCTGTTTGACACATTGATCTGAAGATAACACATAACCATCACTAATATCACAAATTGAACACCCCTCTCTCTTATTTGTGTTACATATTCCACACCCTGAATGGAGTTCTGAACAATCCTTATTACAACTTTGTTCATCTGAACTATATTTTCCATCTTGACACTTTCTACACATTCCCATAATATAATTTGGACATATCTCTGATGAAACTGACTCACACATATTTGATGATCCAACTTTATATCCATCTTCACATAGCATACATTTATTATGTGAATTGCATTTTTTACAATTCTTATTACATCGTAAACAAATTTGTGGTTGTAATGCTTTATCTTGTAAGTAATATCCTTCTTCACACTCAACACAATTCCCAGATGTTGAGTAATTAACACAATGACTAACAATTGGTCGTTCTGGACAATCTCCCTCAACTGGTTTTCCTTCTCCACATTTTAAACATTTTACACTTTCAGTGGTAATGTACATATCAGTACAATTAGATTTCTCATTTATAATTATATTACTTGATGCACCTGTTTTCATGGTAGTTAGTGACAATCCACCATGTGCAACAGAAATGATATTTTTTTCATTAAATTCAATTGTTTGTCCTACAATTCCATCTAAATAAATGTAGTTATTTTTTCCATCAATTATAAAATGGTTTGTTGATTCCCCACTTGTTGTAATAAGTTTAAACTTCTGAGAGCTTGCTGTTAACTTAGCACTATTAGAAATATATAATTCTTCAATGTCATTTATTGTCATTTGTGTACTTCCTTTTGCTAGAATGATTGAAACATGACTTTTGATTAGATGAACATGGACAAGTAAAGTCTACATCTTATTGGGCATCAACGTAATTCCCTTCATTTGTTTGAATACGTTGTCTTGGTAAAGGTTCATTGTCATACAGTTTTCTTTTGTGACTGAGGTTTGTCCTTCTTCCATGATAACAATAGCTTGTCTATCACAACTAAATTTAATTTGTTCTGGTTGGGTGATTTCAATCTTTCTCTTGGTGTTCTTTACTACTGACCTCATTATATTAGAGACTGTTGGCATACCATCAATATTTAACGGTGATGATGCTGTAACGGTATCAAAAAGAGGTGTTTCTTTATGTTTAGCTCCAGTTAAACTATTCAATTTTAACTTTGTCACAGCTCGGTCAATGGTAATCATTGATGTGTCTGTTTCAATAACATCTTCAATTAAAGTATTTTGTGATAAGAACGTTAGTTTTGAGTGTGGATTATACTTTATTGCACTAAGAGTTTGTTCAATGGTTGTATTTCCTTTAGTGATTAGTGTTGGTTTGTGAGACAATCCATCAATTGCCCCAATATATATGCTTCCAGTTCCTTCAAGAGTAATATCAAAATCACCCGTTATTTGAATTTTATCAATACTTTGGACATTCAAAAACATTACATTTTGAGACAATAAAAGAATAGCATTTTCAATGTTAGTTGAATCAGGGATTGTGACTTTATCAAGACTAGTTTGGATATAACAAGTTGATCCTTGGCATGGACATTGTTGATAAGCAAATTTATAATTAGATTCTGAAATAGTGCAATGAACCTTATTATTTTTAACATCCTTCTTACATACCCTTAACAAACGATCCAATGCATAAACTTTATGGTCACTTGACTCTACTAATGATAATTCATCAGAAAATGGAGAGACTGAAGAAGCTAATTCAAAGCATTCAGCAGTGATAGAAGTAAAATCTATTTTAATAGCACTTGAAATAACTAAATTACCTGAGTTAACTTGAATTATTGCCTTTTTATCTAAATTTGAATAGTTTGTATCACCAACTGTAGTGATTGAATCAAATGAGAATTGCGAGTTTTCATTAACAGAAATAGATGACATTAAATTGATTTTCAAAGACGAACATCTTAAATCAGTGTTGATATTGATATTTGAAATTTTACTAAAATCACACACATCTTCAACATTAATTCCTGAACCAGTAATTGTTACGGATTTAAGTTCTGTATCTGAGGTAATTTTTTGCCAATATCTTTTTACATTTCCTCCATTATAGTCTTGAGATAGAACTAATGTAAACTTATCATATCTTCTAGTGGTTGAATCATCACAATCAAATTGAGTAAAAGTGGTTGATGATGTCTGTGTACACTTACACTCTATAGAGCTTGTTGTTTTGATATATCTTCTTGTTGAATCACCACAAGGTACTTGTCTAATACCAATATTCTCGAGTCTTGTTATTTCATCATCAGTATCAATCATTAACTTTCCTCTGAATAGAACAGCGTCATTTGAAACAGACTCCTGTATTTTTATTTTATTTAAATAGAACGTACCAATACTAAAATAAACATCACTTTTAGTAATTTTAAGAGTATTATTAAAATATACTTTACCATAAAAACGCATAGGATATTCTGGTGGTTCTACAACACCAACAAATGAAAGACTATTCCGTTTTGGAATAGACAAAGTCGTATCACCAATATTAGTAAAAGAATACCATGTTTGTTCTACAGGTAATTGTTCTTGGTCTGAACTAATATTAAAAATTCTATGTTCACTAATATAATAACAATCATAATATCCATTCTGATATTCAAAATTTTTAAAAGTACATGTACAATCATTTTCAGGAGTTATTTGTGAAGGACAAAGAGTAACTCGAGAATACCCATCAATATCACAAATACTAAATGATTTATATGATCCAGAAACCTTTCCAGAAATTGGTGTTTTTATAGTGGATTTTGTTCCTTTTGTTGAATAATGATACGTACATGTTGGAGTATCATAATTTGTTTTAATTGTAACAGAAACATCTCCTTCAATAAGAAGAAATGGTGGAATACTTTCTTTATAATCTAAAATAATATTTTCATGATAAGTATCATTGACTGTTAAATAAACAATAACTTTGTGTAACATAAGTGTTGTAGTTGATGAGTCTGATGCAACTCTTCCTCCTTGATACAAAGTAGAATATTCAGGAATTCCATCAAGGTCAAAGACATAGTTAGTATCTAAATACGTTGATTCTCTCCAAAAATCTAAGTTTAACGTCTTTCTTCCATTTGCTGTTGAAGGCTCATGTTTAAAATACAAATACTTATTTGGTGTTTCAGCTGTGTCATTAAAAAATAAATAATTTTTTGTTGTATCAGATCTATCAGCACCACAACAATCATTAACAAATAAGAAACAATCAGTTTTATTTGTCTCTACATAAGTTACATGTTTCCAACCTCTCCACTCTAACTGACTTGGATAATTACATGGTTCTCCGAATTGAAAAGAAGCTTTATTAGGAGAAAATTCACACCAGTCACCAGAGACTATTCTAAAATAAAAAGTAATTATGAAAAGAACAACAATGTTCTTATGTGACATTTGTTGATTTTTATTAAATACAAGTTTTATTATTAGGAAAGAAACAAAAATTAAGGTGAGATTTCATTATGAAAAGTTTATCTTTTTGTTAGTAATTTTATTATTAATTTTTTAATATTTTCTTTTTCTTTTTTGGATTTGAAAACTTAAAACACTCACTTCAAATAACTTTTGTCTTTTGTTCTTTGATTCATTATGAAACTTCATCACTAATACTTTATTTTTAATATCATTGGGTAGTATTGAATAAAAATAAAAATGTCTAAATTTATATAAAATTCAGTACAATGTAATTTTGTTTTTACTTTTACTACAATTTTTTATTTACTAGTTTTAATTATAATTTAAATTAAAATTTGCATTTTTTTTTTAAGATAAATGCATATTTTAAAAACACAAATAATGGAATAACAAAAAAGAGAAGAAGTAAAAGAGAAAAACCCTTGATAGGACAATTATCTCATTAAATTGGCTTTTGTTATAATCAGAAATGGATCCTAAACAAATATTCAAAAACGTGTCTGAAGGGAATGATTTTATTAGTTTCAACGGAGTTATTTCAGTTATAAAAGATGAAGACAAATATTGTGATGAAGTTCCTGGATTAGTTGGGTTGTCTTCTTCATCTGATAGATTTAATCAACAAACATTTGTAGAGACACTTAACTTAATCAGGAGATTTAATAAAGAAGTAAGTTCAGTAACAACGGATAAACAACGTACAGAAATTAGAAATGTTTTTATGTTCAAAGCAATTAGTGGAGGAAGTGATGGACCTATTGATGGACATATAGTTGTTGAGAGATGTAAAAGAGCAGCAGAAAATGCTAAAAGTCTCAAAGAAATACTACAAAGAATAGGACAAAAAGCAGAGAACGAAGAAAGGATTGATTTACTTAAATTTAAAGAACTTGCAAATGAAGAAGAAGAGGCATTAATAAAGTGTTGTACACCTACAGGAAATCAAGAAGAAATAAAAGGAATAGAGAAAAGTATTCAACACTTTGATTCAATCAAAGAAGAAGGTAGAAATAAATTAGGCTATAAAGAGTGTGTTGAATGTCTTGAAGCAGGAGGAATTAATGAAGCAGACAGTATTTATTTCATTGAAATTGCGGATATTGAGAATCAAGGAGAACTTGAACGAGAAGACTTTATTCGAAGTGGTAAATTAATAGAAGAATATTACAAGAATATGGGAGAAGAAATAAAAAATAAAGAGATAATAGATGAAGAATACAAAAAGATATTTGGAAGACTTGTTTTTAAATTGGTTAACAAGAAAAATGAAGAAAAAGTATCAAAAGACATTATTTGTCAGGCAATGGATAAAATAGTAGGGAAAAAGATTAATGGAAGACCAGTTCAAAGTATAGAGATGAAAGGAGCAGAAAAAGAATTGAGTGTTGAAGAATTTATTGGATATTTAAAAGATGAAGAAGAAGAAGAAAGGATTCCAATGAGTAGTGAAAGAGAGAGTGAAGAGATTTTAAAAGAGCAAGAAGAAGGACAAGAAAAAGAAGAGAAAGAAGAAGAAAAATATGAGCCAAGTAGATGTACAGTATGTTATTTAAGATGTATCTTTGGATGTATTGAGAATTACTGTGGGTATTAATAATAACAAATAAATTGAATAGAAGTGATTTGGGTTTAAGAAAAATTTTGAGAGAGAAAAAGGAATAGGTTAAAAAGAGAACTTAATAAAAAGTAAACAATGGAAT